>NC_037668.1:199014019-199259541 GCF_003255815.1 Theropithecus gelada | reverse complement strand
AAAAAAAAAAAAAAAAAAAAAAAGAAGGTACTTTGGGCCGGGTGCAGTGGCTCATGAGGTCAGGAGATTGAGACCATTCTGGCTAACATGGTGAAACCCCGTCTCTTCTAAAAATACAAAAAATTAGCTGGGCGCGGTGGCAGGCACCTGTAGTCCCAGCTACTCGGGAGGCTGAGGCAGGAGAATGGCATGAACCCAGGAGCGAGCCAAGATCGCACCACTGCACTCCAGCCTGGGCAACAGAGCGAGACTCTGTCTCAAAAAAAAAAAAAACAAAACAAAGTACTTTGGGGGACTAAATTTCCATCAGCAGATTGGCAAGGTCATGGTTTAAAACCAACAATGAAAGCCAGATTGCAGCATGATCCACCTGCCCTCTCTGGGGTTAAAAAGTTCTTTTTATCTAGGACCCTTCAGAAAGAAGAGTCTATTTTCACCAACCCCAAGGCTTTAATGTATTTCATCTTCCAGTGTATTTTCTCCAATCAGAGCTGTCCTACAGTAATCTTACCCTCTTCAGCTGAAAAAACCCCATTCAACTTATGGGAAAACACTGGCTGGGTTCAAGTGTTGGTTCTGCTCCGTGACCTTGAGCACCCCTTTGGCCTCAACAATGATCTGCAAAATGGGAGGATTAAGAACAGGTGAATCTTAAGGTTCCTTCCAGCTCCAGCCTTCTAGGATCCCATGACCCTTTGTCTCTAATGGGAGCACCCTGCCATCTGTCTTGGCTAAGGAGTCACCACATCCCTTGATGTTGACCTTGACTTCTGCCTTTTAAAGTAATAAATGAAGCCTATAAATGCTAAATAAAATATGTGGTATTCTCCTACTTTGACAAGTATATCCTCATATCTGGAAGACCAAATTCAAATTTAGAATTTTCAGACCCCCCAGGACTCTGTGTCGCACTATGGTCTCTTTCTGCTGTTTTCCCCCTTAGTTTAAGGAGACACATGATCTCCCTGAGTAGAATTCTTGTTGAATTCCAGTAGAATTCAAGAATCCTACTGAGCAATCCCTGAGTAGGATACTTGTCTATTTTGCATTTTGTATCTTGTGGGACATGTAGTTTGCTGTTGCTGTAGATACAACAGCAGACTAACGGACCTCCAAATAGCACATTTTTTCTCTCTCCATTTTTTCTTTTCTTTTTTTTTTTGTAAGGGGATGAATATCAGTTGTGAGGCACATTTTTCTTTCTTCATTTAGACAATCAGCTGTTAGTCTTAGCACCCCATATCACATTTCCTTGTCAGCAGAAGCTGCTATTTCTCCTATCCATTAATTTCCATGTGAAAAGTGCAGCTTCTAGGGTCCCCATTTCACTACAGTTTTAATGGCGCTTATCTTTCTATGGATATGCGCTTTGTTAGCATAGGTTTCCGTCAAGAAGGCAGTTAGTTGTTTTATTCAAGGCAGGAGTGGCAGACCTATGGGTATTATAGGTACGTGGAAGGCACTGGAGGTCTCACTGGTCGAAAGAATGCACTTTAAATATATAAAGGGTTATGGTATATTTTAAACCTTTTTCCTAGATGAATTGGGACCTAGGGGCTGGACACAGCAGGGCTTCTGGATATCTGGGAAGAGCACAGAGGTTGAGTCAAGTGGGGTCTAAAAGACAGAGTCAGGAGCACAGCTGGAATGGAAAGCCAAGCAGACAGTCCCACAGAACTGCTCACCTTAAAAATCTGGGCAAGGGTGAGCAAACCCGACATGAGGCAACTGGGAGGGGCAGGGGTGCTGGGCCCAGAGTCAGGTTCAGACTGGAGAGGGAAGGAGGCAGAACTGAGGTGGTCCTCTGAAGCAAACCTCATGGACTCTGTAAGAGAACCGCAGCTCCATTCCTGGAGACAAAGGTAGAAAGAAAAGGTGGAATGAAGGAGCAGGCATAACTAGGACCGCTGGGAGCAAGTCACACGGAAGCAGACTCCGCCTTCACTAAGAACCGGCTCACAGACACGAGCTTGGATGGTGTGGGTTGCCGCCTTAGATGACAGGCTCTTTGCAGGATACAGATAACCAGGAGTTAGGAACTTGTCGAGCTTTCAGCATGGAGGGCGCAGTGGCACTCTATGATTGCTAAAATCTCTTTGAGCTCTAAGGGTCTGGAATTCCATGAGATTTTTAAAAAGTCTGTACCAAGATACCTATCTAATGTATAGTTTCAGTGAATCACATAGCAAATAAAAGAACCAATAATTTCACACACTAACAGGTTTTGTCTTCACAAGATAAAACATATAGCTTTGTTGCTAGAAATAACCTTACGTGTAATTTAATCCAGCACTTGACAAACTATGGCCTACTGCTTGTTTTCATATTAATAAATGAAGTTTTATTCAAACACAGCCATGCTCATTCATTTACATATTCTCTTTGACTGTTCTGGGGCTATCATGGCAGAGTTGAGTGGCTGCAAAAGAGACCTTACAGCTCACTAAGCCTAAGATACTTATTCTCTGGCCCTTCAGAGACAATGTTTGTGACCCTTTGATGTAATCTAACCCCCCATTATACAGATAAGAAAACTGAGGCCTTCAAAGTTAAGGGCTTACTTCGAGGCAGCTAGGTGGTGACTGAGCTGTGGCAAGAACCATGACACTTGACAGCTAGGCCTTTGTTTCTCCACTTCCGCTCCCAGTGTCCCATCCCCGGCTCCTCTGCTGTTGTGCACCTTTTCACACCAGTCCATTTAGTGATTTTGCAGACACCAGGCCCGAGAGGCAGAGGTGAACTGACTGGCCCAGGGTCACTCTGCCTGTCTGCCGGCCACAGGACAGGCCTCACACTTTCGAGTTCTGATCCTACAGAACCGGCTTCAAATGGTACTCTAAGTAGGCGTAGAAGAGAGAGAGAGGAGTGGAAAGCAGAGCTTCTAAGAGCTTTGAAGACAAGAACTCATTTGGCTCCCCAAGTCCCTCTCAGCATTAGCATTCACCTTCTGCTTTCCAACAAAAGGACACATTTACAACTGTCTCGAGTTCAACTTGAAAACCCTTTTCATAGGTTTCCAGGGAAATTACTCCAAGCAGCCCTGTTGGGCTAAAATGATTTCAACACATCCAGCCGTCTTCAATTCCTTCAGTGGCATCTGCTACAAACAGCAAAACATATGAGTACCTGATATTTACCTTCCTTTGACATGAGAGATTCCAAAGGAGACAACGCACAGGGTAAAAAACAAGCCCTATCTACCCACAATCACATTTAAAGAACAAACAGCCAATCTGAGGCCCAGATCGGGCCTCCGTTCTCTGTGTGGGAGATTTCCCAGAGCGACAAGAATCAATCAGCCCATTAGCATGCTCTACATTTGTCCAGGAGAGCATCGGCTGAAAGCCGACCCCGCTTTAACCCTTCTTCCAGCTGCCTCCCTAAGAGAGCCGATTTCCTCCTCTTTGCCATTTACAAGCCTTTACAGTTTCTGCATTTCCACTTCTATTACGCATCTCTCTTGGACAGACAGGAATGAATATTCATCCAAGAGATTAAAGCGCATCAGCAGTTCTAACATAAGTGGTCAAAAGAATAAAGGACGCGTGTCGTAAGTGGCCACACGAGTCTCCCTGAAGCCTTGCCAAGGCAATACGCTGAACATATGCATGGTTCCCCAGGCCCACAGAGCTTCTGCCCAGCTCAGATGTAAGCCTGAATTTCAAGGGTGACATTTCCAGCCAAAAGAGGGAAGCTAAGCATGAGAGAGATGCGTCAAGAGAGGCAGCTCTGTCTGGGGCTCAGTCTGTGGATCTACTGTTCCTTGTGCCTCTGAATTCAGCCCACTCCCTCCCATAAAGTCAGCTCCTCACAGCTTAAAGGTGAAAACCAATAAGGATTGTGAGAGGCACCGGGTGGGCTGCCGAGAATCAAAGATAAATCAAGTCCTTGTCTTTACATTTATTGAGAATCTCTCTGTGCCAGGTGCTGTGCCGGGGGCTTTACATATGCCATTTCTTTAAATCCTCACACAGCCAAAAGGTCAGCATTATTTTCCTCATTTTATACACATAGAACCCACAACTCAAGAGAAGTTAAGTAACTGGTCCAAAGACACACAGCAAGTTGGTGGTGGAGCCAGGCATTCAAACTCACAAGTGTGCCTGTGTGCTTTCCATCACACTGCACCATATCCGATGCCTGGAGGCTTTCTTTCATCACAGTTGCGGGCTGACTGTGCCACGCCCACTTAGCAAGGTGCCCAGCAATTGTGGGAACACGGGTCGAGGCTCAGGTGCATTCAGTGTGCTGTATATCATGTTGAAACGAGAGCACGTTGAGCTGAAGATCATTTGGACAGCGGAGGCAGAAGAGTGAAATGAGAGAACAAATCCAACTTGTGTGGAAATATAACTGTGTTAATGTGAATTATTTGGATTGATTGTGGCTGGTGGGAACTCCAGACGTACAGACAACAGTGCTCGTTTGGATAATAGGGGTCCTGAAGATGGGTTCCTGTGGACCACTTCAAGGGAGGTTTAATATAGCAAAAACACAAGCTTCCAGCAGAATCTGAAGTGAGGTGGGTGGATGAAAACAGAAGGAGCTAAGAGCTGTCCCTAAGAGCAGCAGCAGGTGGTGAGCAGAGGACATCCATGGTGAACTCATAGTTAACTGGGGCAAGGGATGAATGCACTAGGCAGGAGACTCCAGAACCCTTGCCATATCTGCAAACACCATTTGTCTTGTTCTTTACAGCTAAGTTTCCAACACTTTCCCCTTCATCCACTTGGCCAAAGTGAGTAGATGGAGAAGTGTGAACATAAGTCAATACAGTAATACTATCACTTCTAGATGCTGTCACTAGAGCTTCAACTCAGAGCGACCTTTCTTGATCTCATTCTTTACCAGCAAGATTATTATCACCAGGTATACTCTTTTTTTTTTTTTTTTTTTTTTGAGACGGAGTCTTGCTCTGTCGCCCAGGCTGGAGTGCTGTGGCCGGATCTCAGCTCACTGCAAGCTCTGCCTCCCGGGTTCCCGCCATTCTCCTGCCTCAGGCTCCCGAGTAGCTGGGACTACAGGCGCCCGCCACCGCGCCCGGCTAGTTTTTTGTATTTTTTAGTAGAGACGGGGTTTCACCGTGTTCGCCAGGATGGTCTCGATCTCCTGACCTTGTGATCCGCCCGTCTCGGCCTCCCAAAGTGCTGGGATTACAGGCTTGAGCCACCGCGCCCGGCCACCAGGTATACTCTTAAAATTTGCAGAGCCTCAGGCAAATTTTTTAAAAAGCCCACCTATCATATGACTAAATATTTAAAAGTTACAAATCAAATCTACAAATGGTAGATAAAAGACATGTTGCACCACGGGGCAAAGGATGGCACACACATCGGTGTGGACACCATCAAGGTCCACAAGGGTCCACATGCATATGGTCCTGGGGACTTCAGCATCCCACCATGGTTGTGTAGCTGTGGTGGGATACTGAAGTCCTCAGGACCTGGCTCTGTCCACACCCTCACCTCAGTCACTCTTGGACCCCTGAGGGTTCATAGGGTAGTGGGGCCCACCCTTAGGAAGCAGACCCAGGGAAAGTGTCCACACAGGTTCTGGGAGCTCTAGACTGTCTAAGCAGGGAATTCCAGGGTCCTGGCTACCACTGAAGAATGGTCTAGAAGGAGGGGTATGGGCCTATGTTCTTGGCCCTTCAGAGCTCCATACCCTGTGGAAAGGGACATAAGAGAGGGCCAGAGCAGGGCCCTCTAAAGCATGGGTCCCAGGGCAAGGGGCTCCAAGTGGTAATGACCTTTGATAGCACTATGTGCTAATAATGCTTCTAATAATTAGCACCATGTGCCAAGGTTTAGTTGTCCCAAGCATTTTACACGTGCTAACCTGTTTAATCCTCCTAACAACTCTATGAGGTAGGTACTATTACTACTATCATTCTACAGATGAGGAACCTGAGACACAGAGCAGATAAGCAACTTGCCCAAGGTCATAAGTGATAGAGCCAGGTCATCTGGCTGCAGGTCCTCACTCCTACTGACTACACCATGCCTCCTCTAAACACAGCAGGGCGGGCCCACCTTTGAGGCACATACTGGCTTATAGGGCAGCCTTCCAGAGCTCAGCCCTGAAGGCAACTCCCAACCAGCCACTATGGAGCACCTACTGTGTACTCATGGCCTATATTCATGAACATCTGGGACAACTCTTTGTCACATCTCCACACTTCTGACTGCTTTGCAGAATCACAGATTAATTCCCAGATCCGTCCAGTAGGTTTGCTGAAGCACCATTTTGGAAAGTTGAAAGTGAGTCAGGAGATGGCTTTTTTTCTTGCCTCAGCCAGGATAAGGAATGAAATCATCACCTATGGGAGGGGGTAAGCATAGTCTGAGGGCATTGGTGGTTTGATGCCACAGCTGATAATCAGGAGAAGGCTGCTCTGCCCAGGGCACAGATCTGCCTGAAAGCAGGAGAGATGGAAAACACCCCAGATGAGTGGGGTTTCTAGCAGCCAGTGATGATAGCTGCCCTTGAGTTGGGAGAAAGTACAAGCCAAAGAAAAGAGATCTCAGTTCTCTTGAAAGCTTAAGCCACCTCTATCTAAATCAGGTAACAAATGCCAAGGAAAACACCATCAGCTTGATATTTATACATGTTTATAAAGCTTATTATCTAACATTATATAAACCAACTCGTATCTCAGATATCAATACGTCTCAGAATAGAGATTTACTACAACCCACTCACAAATGCTTAAAGAAATCTTTCCAAATGTGGAAACGGCATTGTGTGAATCACCCGGAAACTGGGTTCAAATCCGCATTCTCTCTCTTAGCAGCTGTGTGGCGTTGTATATGTTATTTGATTTCTCTGAACCTTGGCTTCTTAGCTGCAAAATGGGGATGGAAAATATCTAACAGGATTACTGCGAGAATTCAATGAAATAACATGTAAATGCTCTGGTATACAAAATCTGCTTTAAATATGTTACTTTTCCCCCTTCTTTGGTCATTTCCAGCTTCTCCTCCTCCCTCCTGGAAGCCTCTGTTCTCAGGTTCTCTTTAGGATCCCATGGAATGGGTTATTCACAGTTATCTGAGGCCCCTCTTTTACATGGAGGGAATGTGGTCGGGCTGAGAGCTCCAGGACGAAGGTATAAACACAGCAGAGGGCAGAGCCTGCTTTTGATCAGGGGCCACTCTAAGAAAGGCAGGAAACTAGATAAATACATTTAAAAGAAATTTCGCAGTGGCAGGGACAGCAGAGCAGCATGGGGTAGATCCCAACATGGAAAGGTAACAGTGTGATATGGCAGGAAGGCTTTGGTTGCAAGTGGAGAACAGACGTCTCTGGCTGCCTCTGGCAGCTGCCTCCTTCTGGGCCTTGACCTTTCAAAGCCAGGCCAGGCATCCCCTACCTGTACCACCTGTAGCTGGTTCAGGGGCCCCAGGCTGGGCTTCCTAGGTGAAAACACAGCTGACTCAGTCTCTGGCTCTGTCGGCTCTTGGCCACCTGGCCGCTCCCATAACTGATTCTCAGGTCAATCCGTCTTCTCCATTCCTACTTCAATGACCTCAGGTCAGGCCCTTGCCACCTCTCTCCTGGACAATGATGACAGCCCTTCACTGGTGTCCTCGTCTCCAGCCTCTCTAATTTATCCTCCACAGTGCTGTCAGAGTGACATCTCTAAAACACAACGACCCCAATTTAATATTCTTCAACGGCTTCTGAGGACGAAACCCAAGCTCTTTAGTCTATTAGTCAGGACTTTTTCATTTGCAAATATCAGAAACCAACTTGAAGAAGCTCATATTAAGAACGAACGAAATGATTTATTGGTAGGATACTGGGAAAGTTCCTAGCAGAAAAGAACCATAAGAACTGGGCAGTTCCTGGGATCCCAGGGGTCAGGGCAGGGGCCTTCACCATGGGGTGAGGAAGAGGTGTTTAGGGGCCCACAATCACACTCCTCCAGCAACATGCCATGAGGGGCAAGCTAGATTCTTCCACCCTAGCTCCAGCAGAAATCCTGGACAAACACTGCGACTGGCCAGCTTGGGCTGCATGCCCATTGCTTGATAATTTTTGTGGACAGAATGGGGAATGTGATTGATACCTGGGTCCTAGGCCTGGGCCTAGTCCAAGGTGGGAAGAGGAGGAGTGGGATCTGGGCTGCAGAAGCCAGGAGAAGGTGCTGAACTGATGAGGACAAAAGCCCCCCATAAGCTGACCCTGCTTTGGCCTCATCACTCACTATGCCCCACTCCGAGGCTGCCACCATAGCAACACCAATCTCCTTGCAGTTTCCAGCACACACCAGTATGATTTATGCCTCTATGTCTGGCTCATGGGTTTCAACACCCTTTTCCTGGAACATCCTTTGCACCTTCTTTGGTTGGGTAATGCAGTCATCCTTCCAGATTCAATTCACAGTTGCGTCTCCCCAGAATCCTTCCCAGAGCTCTTAGACTAGGTTGCTTCTTTCTGGGCTCTCAGCACACCTGTGTGTCTTCATTGTAGTTACTACAGAGTAACACTAAACAATGATGATAATAACAAAAACAAACACACGCAGCACTTACTATATGCCAGGCACTGTTCTAGGCATTTGGTACATTTTAATTCACTTGCTCCTGTAACAACCCTATGAGGTGGGTACTACTACTAGCAAGTAGAGCTTGCTTTATTGAAGCAAGGAAACTGAGGCACAGATAATTTATGTCACTTGCCTGAGATCACAGAGTTATAAGTAGCAGAGCCAAGTTCAAACCCAGGAAGTATAACTCTGAGTTCTGCTTTAGAAATAATTTAACAGGCCGGGCGCGGTGGCTCAAGCCTGTAATCCCAGCACTTTGGGAGGCCGAGGCGGGTGGATCACGAGGTCAGGAGATCGAGACTATCCTGGCTAACATGGTGAAACCCCGTCTCTACTAAAAATACAAAAAACTAGCCGGGCGTGGTGGCGGGCGCCTGTAGTCTCAGCTACTTGGGAGGCTGAGGCGGGAGAATGGCGTGAACCCGGGAGGCGGAGCTTGCAGTAAGCCGAGATCACGCCACTGCACTCCAGCCTGGGAGACACAGCGAGACTCCGTCTCAAAAAAAAAAAAAAAAAAAAGAAATAATTTAGCAGGCTTCAGTCTACCCGGTTAGGCTGTGAGCCCTCCAGGGCAGATACTGTGACAGCCATCCTTGCACTGCTGGTATTGGCTGAGTCCCTCATGAAATACTGTCTGAGAGAACTGAACAGAGCCTCCTCTGTTGGGCAGCAGGAGGAGGAAGAGAGAAGTAGAAAAGGCCACTTGGGCCCTTGGGAGCAGGATCATAGAGGGCTGTGGAAGGAATGGAGTCACTGGAGTCCGGTCCCAGGTTGGCTGCGTCCTTGCAGACCTGGTGTGGGAGAAGGGACACAGATGCCCAGCAAGCTGGTCAGTACCCTACACCCACCAGGTCACCTCTGAGAAATGTCTCTTCCCAACTCAGCTACACTTCCTCTCTCCAACTTGTTTCCTATTCTTTAAGCAAATCTGGCTTCTTCTATGGTCAACCGAGACTTGCCAGCATTGAGCTCTCACAATTGCAGTACTTTTCCATGTGTAACTTGATAAGGCCTATGTTGGGGTATGCATGTTGTGGAGTGATTTTCACTCAGAGCTGATTTTCACCCATTAACTAAATTGAGCTAATCCCTTAGTTTAGCTTCTTTTTCCTACGGTTGTGGGACCAAGGGCCAGGCGGGTCTCTGACTCACTGTCTTTCCTTAAATAAGCCATTGAATGCCCCCTGACAGTTTCTCCAGTTGCATATTGAGGCTGAGTCTAATAATCTGCCTCAATGGGCCTTGGAGCTCAGTATGAGGGCCTATTTGTCTCCACTGGGAAGGCTAGTAGCAGGAGGGAGGGACTGCAACCATTATGGCCAGTCATTAAACATGGTCCATCTTCCCTGCCAGTGGGACCTGAAACTTAACTATAACCCGACAGCAAATTTATCAAGGTCAAAATCAGATATGATGAGAGAAGCCTTACATTGAGTCCTTCCTATGGGTCAGGCATTGAGCTAAACTATTAACAAATACAATTGTCCCTCTCTATATGTGGTGGATTGGTTTTATGACCAATTCAAATACCAAATACCCAAATCTGCAGATGCACAAGTTCCGTATATAAAATGGCACAGTATCTGCATATAACCTATGCACATCCTCCTGTATACTTTCAATCATCTCTAGCTTACCTATAATACTGAATACAATGTAAATGCTATATAAATAATTCCAACACCATATTGCTTTTTGAATTTCTGTTATTATTGTATCACTACTTTTAATTTTTTTTTGAGATGGCGTCTTGCTCTGTCACCAGGCTGGAGTGCAGTGGTGGGATTTCGGCTCACTGCAACCTCCACCTCCCGGGTTCACATGATTCTCCTGCCTCAGCCTCCCAAGTATCTGGGACTACAGGCACGTGCCACCATGCCCAGCTAATTTTTGTATTTTTAGTAGAGACAGAGTTTCACCATGTTGGCCAGGATGGTCTCGATCTCTTGGCCTGGTGATCTGCCCGCCTCAGCCTCCCAAAGTGCTGGGATTACAGGCGCGAGCCACCGTGCCCGGCCTATTACTTTCAATTTTTTATTTTCTGAATATATTCAATCCATGGTTGGCTGACTTCTTGGATGCAGAACCCATGGATACAGAGGGCTGACTGTTGGATCTAATTTAATCTTCACAAGTCTGTGTTAATCCTTTGACAATTATGATTAAGTACCTGTAGATGCCAGGATCTATATTGGACATTTGGGAAACAGCAGTGAATAAAACAAACATTTCTGACTTGTATACCGACAAGCAATAAACAGAATAAACAAGTAGTAAACTACAAGGTAAACCATGTAGTAGGTTAGGGAGAAACAGTATGGATGAAATAGCAGAGCAGGTAAAAGAGACTGGGAATGCCAGGGGAATGGTCCAGGTAGGCCTCATTGAGAAGATGGTAACTGAGCAAAAATTTGATGGAGGTGAGGGAGTCAGCCATCTGGGGGAGAGACATTCTGGGCAAAGGTCTAAAAGTGGGAGCATGCTGGGGTGCTCAGGGAGTGGTAAAAGGGCATGTGAGGCTGGCAAGGAGTGATGATGGAAAAGATGAGTAGAGAGAATGAGGGGCCACATCATATGCGGTGTAATATACACAATAATATGTGATAATTATTATATTATGTAGGCTACGATATTGAGTACCAATATTAGCCCCATTTTATAGATGAGGAAACTGAGGCAAAGGAATATTACATATCTTGTCCAAGGTGACATAACCAAGTATTGGAGCTGGGAACGCACCCAGGTGGTCTCAGCTCAGAGCTTATGTGTGCATCTTAATGCTAACACATGGAAACCAAGATGTTTCATGATACCTTCCCCTGTCAACCAACTTAGGCACAGTGACATTTGTGATCTGAAAGGAATCCAAGAGATTTCATCTGATTCTGTTGTGGTAGAAGGAATAAAAGATTTTGAGGCTGAAGCCTGGGTTTTTCTCTCTCTTACTGGGTGACATATAATGTAACCTTTCTGAATGTCAGTATCCTCACCTGAACAATGGAGAAAATCACTCCTGCTTTACAGGGTTGTGAAGATTGAAATGGATGCATGTCCAAGGGCTTTGAAAAGTGCTAGCAGCTCCTCTTTCATTTCCTACCATGTCCCCAGCTTTTGGCAGCTGCAATCACTGACAATTCATCTCCAAGTTCAATTCTGCCGTAGACAGAGACTGCATCTATATTGGCTGCCTCTACCCCAGTCACCACCAGTCCAGGAGGGAGCTTGGAATTAAGTCTTTCCCCAGACTTTGGGCAGAAGGGTTTACCTACGATTGTGGAGGACCACCTCCCTTTTTGTCTCTACTACATGGAGAGTCCAACTTCCTTCCAGGCGACTCAGGATCTGGTGCTCGAGGAGTCTCTAACCTTGAGACGCTGTAGTCCCTTTTCTACCAATTGGGTCCTACTGTATGTGCTCACAGCTCTGTTTAAAGTGTTAGACACATATTAGGTGCTCAATAAACAGCTGTTACTGATAATAGTACTAGTAGAAATGGAATTTGTTGCTACCAAAATGTACCGCCAGTTTGAACAGATGTTGGTAAAGGAAAGCCTGGTGATGAAAAGAGAAAGACAAATTTAGTTCAAAAATGTGTCTGACTGCTACTGGGTGTCTGTAGCAGGGAGTGGGGGTGGGTGCAGTGACACAAACACACTAAGGTCAGAGAGCACACAGACCACTGCTGAGGTTAACTCAAAGGCTAAGGATGGTATCAAGATCATATCTCACCTGCAATAGCCCTGGTCCATCAGGTGGCAAATGGATCCACACATAATTACTTGCCACACGCTGATGATTATTTTAGAAGTAGCTGGTATAAAATATAGAGCCACCACATCAGACAAGATATTTTGCTATTTGATAAAAACCACCTATGAAATTGGCCTCAGTAGTATAAACTTTATTATAGGAACACTGGAAAACTTATAGTAAATAAAAGCCTAAAACACAGGAAGTTAAGGAAATGTGGAAACTGAGAAATAGGAGAGCTAAGCCAACAAAAGTAATTCTGACACCCTATTACCTATAGGAGCCAAACTTTTCTTCTCTGCAGTTCATCTCCTTTTATTCCTCTTTTATTTATTAATTCATTCACTTTATACTATCCTCATTAACTTTATACATTTATTTCATTCCTCCTTTATTTATTCCTCACTCCACGAAGGTCATAATGAGCACTGAATAGACTGGATGAAGCCTGCAGCAAGAGAAAGAAGGGATGCAAAGGGTCGTGGCAGAAGTCAGCAGGTGGACAGAGCCTGGGCTGGCAGTCAGACACCTGGGGTCTGGTCCTTGCACTGGCACTGAATCACGTCCCTCCCTCTCTGCACTCTGTCCCTTATAAAGCAGGCAGTTAACGCCTGCACTAGTTTGCACTGTGACAACTGAATGCACTAATGTTGGTGAAAATGCCTAATTGTGAAAGGCTATCCCCATGTAAATCACTGTTCTTTGGTTGTAAGTCAGAGAATAGAGGAGAGAAGGTTTCACAGCTGGATACCACTGCTAACATTCACAAGCTAGAGCCAAAGGAGGTCTGGTCTTCGGGCATCTCTTTCCACTTTCCCACTGGGAGAGAACATGGCATTGAGTCTGTGAGGGCCAGTGGGTGAGGCAGGATGACTTGGTTCCCTATGACGGACCCACCAACACATGGAGCTTCTCTTTGGCTGGTTAGTAGATAAACATTAATGACTAAATATGTATGCAGGGTAGAAGACGGATGGGTGTCCTGGGAGCCATCACTTTGATTGTCCCTTCTTAGATGCATTTAAGGATCTCAATATCGTAATTGCATACAGTGCTGGAATGAAATAATAGAAAGTGTGGGAGGAGGTGAAGCAAGCTTCATGGGAGGAAAAATAGACCAAAGTCGGGTCACCTGCTGGGGTGCCGAGATGCGAATGTGACTGAGTTGTCCCTGAGAACACAAATGTGGGGATCCTGCTCACACCCTCAAGAGTCCAGGCGATGCTTCTCTGTCTGGGTGTGTGAGCGATGGCAGAAGGCCCAGCTGTGCCAATTCAGTGTCCAGAGCCCCTGCTGTGGGCGCACTCCTGTGTATATAGATTCAGAGCATCCCAGTGTATTGTTAGAATATTAGAAAAAAGCAGCATATGGCATATGCTCTGCATGCAATTCTGCTCCTGCTGTTAACTTAGTTAAATCCAAAGTCTGATTCTTTCTGCTCATAAAAAGGTGCTTTGCACAGGAACGAAAGCCCCAGGCTGAGTTGCTTTTCTTTTCTTTTCTTCTTAATGTTATTTTTTGAGGGCCACATAAATAGTCCTTAAACGATAAATGGATTCAAGAAGCCCATCTCTGCAATAAACAAAGCATCGAGCAAACACTCATGTGCCTTTTCTCCCGGGAAGTGTGTGAGACCTTTTCAGGCACGGATATGGACGAATTTAGGAAACCCTCAATTTTAATGTTTTACCTTGGCCCTTCTCCAGTGCTCGAACTTCCTGATTCCTGGTTCCTCCTCTTTCTCCTGTTCTATTCTGGGAAATCCTCTTCTCCGAGCTCCAGAGTCAAAATTGTAGTCCTCTCCTCCTCCTCCCTTTCTTCACCTTCACAGACCCTGCTGCTTCTCCTCCTGCACTTTCTCTTCCATTAACCTCATCTTCCCTTCTCCTACCACAATCACTCTACTCAGGTCCTCCAGCCACCTTGTGCTGGCCTCTCCCTACTCTAATCCATTGTCACATGACCCCTTCAACACAGCTATGGCCATGCCATATCACTGCTAAATTAGGGACAATGAACACATTTGGCATTCCAAGCCTTCGCAGACTGACCACAAGGTCTTATCTCTTGCTACCTTCTCATCTAATCCTATGTGCTTTCTACCCTGGGTTACACCGCTCCCTCTGATTCAAGCCCCTTCAGGCTATACCAGCCTATCTCTGTCTACTGAAATCCAAACATCACCTCCTCTGTGAAATGCTTCCTTTCTGACACCTGAGCATGACTTTCTGGTCTTAGTCGTTTCTATGCTTAAATATTCCTCCCATGAGAATGTGTCATCCATGAAAACAGGCACTGCTACTCACCTTTGTGGCTCTTCACACACAGTAAGTATCAAGTCCATTAGAAAAGGAGAAACTTAGCTGAATTGCACAATGTGAAGCATGGACATAACAAGTCCACGTAGGGATAACACGTAGGGATGTGGATAGAATATGTTTTTTCTTCTTTCTGCTTCTACATAAGTATAGACAATCAGAGAAGACTGGAATGCCAGAGGAAGAGGAAGACAACCATGATGTCTTGTATTTTCACACAGTTATTTAAAGTATCCTGCTAATCCTATGAGTTAATGCAGTGGTTCTCAACTGGGGGCAATTTTGCCCTTCAGAGGACACCTGGCTATGTCTGGGAACACTTTTGATTGTCACAGCTGGAATGTACTACTGGCATTTAGTGGGAAGAGGCTAGGTATGCTGCTAACATCCTACAATACACAGGACAGCGCTCTGCTGCCACTCCAACAAAGAACTAACCAGGCCAAGATGTCAATAGTACTGCTATTGAGAAACCCCGAATACTTATTAATTCAAATAAGTATTATTAATCAAGTTGAAAAAACTGATGCACAAACAAGTGAGGTGGCTTGTCCAAGACAGAACTATTTAAGTGGGAGATACAGGCCCAAGCCCTAGTTCCCTGACTCCCAGACCTGTGCTCTCTCTCCTGCACTGTGTGTACATCTGCACAGCCAGATACTGTGGCAGAACTGAGAAGCAGCAGAACCAACACAGAATGCTGTCATTACTAAGCCTGGCAGATGTCACAAGGCTGTGGGCCCAGGAGGTAGAATAACTCAGTCTATCTGCATCTCCCCTACGTGCTTTTTTTTTTTTTTTTTGATACAGGAGTCTTGTTCAACATGTTGCCCAGGCTACAGTGCAGTGGTGCAATCTTGGTTCACTGCAACCTCCACTTTCCAGGTTCAAGCAATTCTCCTGCCTCAGCCCCCTGAGTGGCTGGGACTACAGGTGCGTGCCACCACACCTGGCTAATTTTTGAATTTTTAGTAGAGATGGGGTTTCACCATGTTGGCCAGGCTGGTCTGGAACACCTGACCCCAAGTGATCTGCCTGCCTCGGTCCCCCAAATCGCTGGAATTACAGGAGTGAGCCACAGTGCCCAGCCCCCTAGGTGCTTTTTAACAGTATCTCCAAACTGTGTAGGACAGTGAGAGGCAATGTCAGAAGCCCAGCAGACAGCTAAGGCCCATCCCAGTAGTCCAGGCAAAACTGCTCTAGAGTTGAAGCAACTCCACTGGTCCACGTTATAGAGGGGGTTAAAGGATAGCAAACTACCTCGCAGTAGTGGGCAGCTGAACCCTCCAACAGACAGTGACTTTACTGAGACCAAGCAACAGCAAGGTTAGTTTTCCTGGCTCAGAGAGCTGCGGTGAAGTCTGGGAAGCAGCCCAAGGAGAGTAGATATCTTTGTGATGGGAGTAACATGCTGGGAAATCTAACACCAACCCTTCCTTGGTTACTGAATTCCTTGACTCAAGAGAGCAGAGAGGTAGCATGCTGGCACGGAGGAGGAAGAGCTTAACAAACATAGATCATAGATGCCATTTTTCCTGAGCATTTGGGCCCGTGTCCTAAAACCTACCACCTGCATGAGTGGTGGAGTAGAGGGCTGGGGAGGACTGATGTGGACAGAACTGAGGCGGGGGGGGAGGGGGCACAAGCACATCCTGAAGTCTGCAAAGTGGCTATGTGTATCTGTGAGAAGAGCTATCTTGGGGAGCTCTGGTGGGCAGAACTGGGATGCATGAAGAATAAAATTTGACCGATTTGGGCTCAATATGAAGAAGACTGGGGAGAACTATCTAAAATGGCACAAAGTTCCATGTCATTGGGGTCCAGGTAAGTTGGGTTTCTCCTAAGGGACACTCAGTGTCAGCAGATATCTCTATAGTAAGGGACACTGAGTGTCCCTTAGAAGAAAACAGTAAACATATTTTTACTATGTTTTATGAAAAAAGTAAGGTTACACGGCTATGCACTAGTTGGAGGGCCTGAACTGAAGACCCCAGCGGCAGGGCTGTCTAGGGGTGGGAGATAGAACTTGAAAAAATCCTGCCCTCACATGGCAGAAAATAGTCAGCTGGGGGCAGAAGACCCAGGTCTTAAATTGCAGTGACAGTGGTGTACGCGCATTGCTCTCCCTCTGATGAAAGCTGTTGACTTCAGTTGAGAGAGCCTTCTGCTTCAATCTGAGGCTGAATGTCAGGAAGGCCATATAAAAGGCAAGGCCTAAACACAATTTTCTCCAATTTTAAAAACTTGTCAGCAGATATCTCTACAGTAAGAGCAACAGGCTATTGGAAACATACTAGCTGTCATCATAAAATAAGAACAAAGTAAATATGACATGTTTAGTGATGTCCTATCATTATCATTGTGTAACACTAGAATTAAGCAGTTCACATAATAGCTGAAAGGGTATGTTTTGGTTTTTCTGTCCTCTCTTTGCTACCTAGAAGAGTGGTTCCAAACCTCCCCTCTCCCCTAACTCTGGCAGTGTGAAGAACATGACACACTGGACTTGACTAGCAAAATCTAGCTTGCAATTTAACAGTGTGACCCTGGGCAAGTCAAGTCATTTTTATTTTGCAGTTTCCTTATTGCAAAATGGAGACAATACTACTGCTTACCTTTATTAGGTAACTGTTGAGGATTAAGTGAGATGTTTGTGAAGCGCAAAAAACCCCACGTGTGTGCAAAGTAAGTGGCTTGTGAATGTCAACCATTATTACAAAGGGCTTTACCATATGCTATCTCCCTTCTTGTACAGCAGTGGGAGATTCCCTCCATCTCCCCAATGAATGAGTCTCCACCTGACTATTGCTCTCTCTTGCCAAATCATTCCACCTAATTAGACAAAAATTTTCATGTTAGGATGAAGTCACCAAGTTCAAAAGCCACTTACCTCTAGTTGTTTTCTGTGAAGAAACCACTATAAAGATAATACTACATCAGCTAAGTGTACCAGAAAGGCCAGCTTTGTTATTTTCTGCCCGATATTGTTAGATAAACGTGACTTGAGTTACAGTACCAGCTTATCAGTGTGATGAAACTGCTTCATAGTATCTGCTGGTTTCTCAAGATAAGCCATGATTAAAATGGTAAGGGCAGTTTGTAGGGGTGTCACTGCCATATTTATGCCCTCTGGGATACGAGAACAATCTCTGGGGCTGGTCTAAGGTTATCAGCAGCACTGAGAATTTGTTGAGGAACTGGAGCTTCCAAAAACAAGGAAAGGTATGAGTTGTTCATTAAACTGGTAGATCTTGGCAGGGCAAGGAGATTGCTGACTCTGAGAATAGCAGAGTGGCCCTCCTTTTCTCTTTGAGAACAGTATTTTTGCTAGAGGTTAGACCCCAGCATTCTTCTATTGGCTTCCTGGAGGAGGAATAAGGGCTGAGCTCTGCACAGCTGCATATCCTGACCTAGCGGCTTCATAGTAGTACGGGAAACTCCTCATAAGGTCTACTCTGGTCTTCCTCAAGAGTTGGTTACGGGAATTCTCAGGAGAAGAGAGGATACTTGTTATTGTGCAACTTTAGGTTTAGAGTTACATTTTCCTAAAGATAAGATGTATGTTAGAGGTAGAATTTCTCACGCAAAACCAAACCTGCAATTTGCATATTCTGCCAGCAGGTGACAGCGATATGAACCAAAACACAAGATGTCTTTGCTTCAGGTGGGGATCTTTCTGCAAATCCCAAAAATGTGTAACTGCTAATTTCAATGATTTATTAAAATATATGTAACTTTTAAATAATATTAATCTGTAAAGTTGAGCAATCTTAAAGAAAAAAGAACCATAAATATAATGTGAAAGAGTGAATCTGATTTTTGGTGGTTAGAAATGTATTCCAGTGCTAATCTTATGCCTAATTAGAGTGGGCCTTTGCACAGCTGTGGGCTTCAGGATATGGCCTTTCTCAGGATAAGGCTGTCTGCTTCAGTTGCACTGGCTTCTCCTTCTCTGATGGCTACTCACAAGGTGTTTACCGTTATAATTGCCGTTTTGGAACTCCCATCTCCTTTCTTTAAACATTATTATTTATTGAGCACTTACTTTATACCAGGAACTAAATGAGATAACTTCATGCCACTAGTCTCATTTCATCCTCACCACCCCAAAAGTTACATGTACTTACCTCCATTTTACCAACAGGAGACTGAGAGTCAGTGGGTGACTGAGCCCAGACCTGCCTAAATCCCACCCTATGCTCTCCCAACTATCTACCTTCTCAGGTTCAGAGAAAAGAAAGTTTGGGGGGTTTCCCCATGCTGACAGGGGCTTCCCTGCATTGTCCCTACAACATTCATTTTCTCCTGTCAGAAGGGAGAAGTGCTCTACTTTATCCTCCACCCCTGGTGGGCAGTACCCCACCCCACCCCCAACACCATTATTCTTTTATTCTAGGGACTCCCTGAGTGAGTGTGCATATAATATTTATTTACTGATCCACAGTATTTTGCTGCCAATGGGGCCTTGGAGGGCATTTAATCCAACTCCCTTTCTTTGCAGAAAAATGAAGCAGAAGTGCAGTGTTGCCCCTAGTCAAGCAACTAGCTAGTGGCAGAGGCAAGACTGGAGCTTAGGTTTCCCATCTTCTGGTTGGGTTGAGTACCCCCTAGCTTTTCCAATTCATTTCAGAGAGTTCTGAAGAAGTGGCCATTTGAAAGACACCAGAACATTAAAATAATAATAATATGTATAGAGGTTAAACTGACCTAAAAAGACTGGAGTATAAATAGGTATAGAGGTTAAACTGGCTTAAAAAGACTGGAGCATATGAATTTAATAATACCTCAGCAGGTCAGACCAGCATTCATCCACCTAACATTCTGTTCCTGATTGTGGTATCATGAGGGTCACTGGAGAATATGGGGGATCCATTCATAATGATAACTTAAAACGATTAGAAAATGCCCCCAGCGTACCTTTAATAACTCTATTTATATCTGTCATCCATGACGCTCTCTAGAAGTTCGTGTCTGGCATCTATTTATAATTTCAACACATACTGTTTCTGGGAGTAATGATTTTCACACATTTACTACCTACGGTGTAAAGTACTACTTCCTTTTATTTGTCCTAAAACTATCAAGCTCTTTGGCTCCGCTCAGCAGGGCAGGATGAGAAGCCATTAACATCTTTCACCTGAAGAATTATTTTTAAAGAAGCTAATTAAATGTACAATGAAAACAGGTATGTTACTATGCAAACACATTAATTAGGTCAATTTTGTGAGGTTCCTACACGTTTTCCGAAAAAGTTCAGTCCACCTACAGAGGTTAATTTTCCCCAGATGACTTCCAGTTAGAACTACTTCCATAGGAATCTTCTCTAAACAGCTATATCGACATGGCTTATAACTGCCCCAGATGAAAAAGTGAAAAAAAAAGCAAGACCAGTGGGCAGGAACGTATAAGTTACAAAGTCTAACAGCAATGACATCTTGAAAACACATTCTTTTGTTTTCAGAGTCCAAAACTCTGAAAACAAAGTTTTTGGACAAAGGGTACATTGGTAATGGTTAACCAACTCCAGTATCTAAAGCTAACGCTGGAAGATCGCATAGCAGGAAGCATCATCCTGATGATGATTCACATGGCATTACCTGAACCCTTCCACATCAGGATTTATAACGAAGGCATGTATCATGTATTGCTCCTTGTCTGTTTCACTAGCAATAAGTAATAAGATTCCATTGCTCTTCTACTCAGTCCAGTAGCATGAGACATGTTGGGTGAAGACATTCTGCTTGAAGATTCAAAGAAAGGACAGAGATAGATAGCACCCTCTGAGTATTCTTTTGCAGCCAGGTGGGGAAAAGGAGAAGGAACCAAACTAGAGAGAATTCCAAATGGAGCTGTTTCCACCATGGTCTCAGGGTTCTGGACTACCTGCCCCAAACAACACAGGAGCAGCCACTGCACTTTTAACTCAACACCATGACTTTGTCAACTGCAGAGGGGAGGTTTAGGCCCAAAGACATTTCTTTCCTCTGAATAGTCACATTCGGTGTGTGTTCTGCAAAGATGGTGCAAAGGTTAACAATCCAAGGTATTTTAGAATCAGTACAGACCAGACCCATTTTCCAGAAGTTGGTTTTTGACATATTAACAAGAGATCTAGTCTCCTAAGACCTAGAAAATCCCCAGGGGTTCCTGCATTCTCAAGATGGAGCAGAAGGAACGTTGTAAGGCTCAATGCTAACATTTTTCAAATAGCTCTTTTAAAGGGGACTTGTCTCTCATGAGTATTCTAGGTGGACTAAGTTCAGTGTCTTAAACAAACCCTGCCAGTAATTTGCTTGTCTGTGGGACCAGCTGGGAACTAGCAAAGGACACTGAGGATGTAACAGAACAAGACTGTATGAATTCTGATGCATGGAGGGTGTCAGAGATTTAATAAGAGTTCAATCTTTTAGCCATGCCTGAATTCACAGCATGGCTTTTTCCAAGAAGTGCCAAGTGCTTTAAAGATGACACGCTAATCTTCACAGAGCCTGGGTAATGGAACGCCTGAGCCTGCAGGGACAGGGTGTGAGGGTTGGAAGCTGACTTCTAGCTGTGTGCTGGCCCCAGTGAGCGGATCAGTGACGTAGGTAACAGAGCAGCCATCTCCAGATGCCTTCTCTCTCTGCCCTCGCAGCTGCTGCTGTCTCTGCCAACTCTCACTCTAGGGTTATTATGAACCAGGATCCCTTCTTCTTCCCCTCTTTAAAGACAACAGCATAACTTTATCGATAAGTAACGGCAAAAAATAAAGGCACCAAAGAGCAGATAAACAAGTAAAGGGCAACAGGAAGATCTACCAAAAAGAAAAAGCAATGAACTCCTGGAAGGTAACGTTATGAGATAAAAAAAAATCCACCTCTACCTGAGGCCCTAGGCTACCTTGCCCCTAACTGGGCCGGTGACTCTGATTTAGAACAGTTGCAGCAACACAACTTGCCTGGATGGTCAATAGTCTAAGCTCCTATTCAGTTCCTGAGAGGGAAGAGGGTCTAGATGCCTGGTGGGGAGCTCAAGTTGCTGTGTGTTAGCACAGTGCCTGGCACACAGTTGTCAAGCACTGACGTCTGCTAACTGAAAGTACTTGTATAGCTCATAACTAACATGTGAGGTAGGTGTTATTATACTCTGTGAGGATACTAAGCTCCTAATGGAAAGAGAAGGGTCCTGAACCTAGATCTTATTTTAGTCCCTTACTTTTCCTATGGATCTATAGAAAAGGAGTGTTCCAGGATGACGTGATGTAGAGAACATGAGGCTGGAAGGGAGGAGACCAGTTTTCTATGCCCAGAATGCTAGACTGGAAAAAAACTTGGAGAGCTAGTTGAGGAATGGCAAGCAATTTCCTTTTATGTGCTAACCCTGATTTTTAGCAGTAGTTGCTGGCTCCCAGGAGCCCTGTACTGAGGACTCTGGGCTGCATCTGGCTCAGCAGGACAGTGAGCTATGATCAATTAGCCATGTCTGCCACAGGCGTGCAAAGGACTAAAAGGACGAAAGATGTCCACCATCCGCCATATTTTCTTTTTCTAGTCCAACCTATTTATTTTATAGATAATAAAATTAAGCATCAGAAAACAGATATATTCTAAGTCACATAGCTGGACAGTAGCTAATATGTGAACCCAGGATTCTTGACTACAAGTCCAGTACTTTTTTTTTTTTTTAAACTATGTTAGCTATCCTGGTCCTAATACTAGTTATATTATAGCTCCACAAGTATGGATAAATGTGCTCCCTGTGACTCAGTTTCCTCACCTGCAGATCAGAGGAAATAATTCCTGTTTTATCTACCTCACAGAAATACTGACAATCAAATAAAATACTAGAATTCCAGAACTTTGAGTTCTGAGGCCATGTTCTTGCTGTCGTACCACGATGTTATTAGTAAACAGATGTGGAAATACTGAAAAGCATAAGCAGCACTACAAAATGCAGAGTAGTATTATCAGAAGGAAGGAGTCTGGGCTCTAGACTCTGCTTCAATTGCTCCATACCTGCAGGCTTCCTGTCTACATCCCCACATGCAGGAGTGCAGGAGAGAACCAAGGCTAACAGCAGAAACAGACCCTGGTCCCCCTGCAGGCAGCTGGTCTCAGGTATGTCTCAGAACAGAGTGGGTGTCTGGAGGCAAAAACTCCTGGCAGGGCAGGGCTTCTGCCCTCTTAGAGCTCTCTATCCCTCCTTCCTGCTCTCACAGTGGACGTCCCACTAGTCCATGAGTATAAACTTGTGTTTGCAACCCAGGACACTGCACGTAGACTCTCACCTTTATGAAAAGAGGATGACGGCAGTAGGACCTAGAGGGGAGGGAGGCTGGGTTTCTGGGACTTGAGTTGGTGGTTTCCCTGTGTCTGTCTCCTACTTCTGCTCCTCCTCACTCCCCTCATCAAAGGCTTCACCCCACCTCTCCTGCTCTCTGTCTCCTCCTTCTCTTCCTCATGACTCACATTCTCTGGTCCTTCAGTGAAGTTGCCCACCCACTGTGTTTCTCTTTCCTCATCCTCAATATCACAGGGATCTCAAGAAAAAGCAACCCCTCCACCCAGACACCCACTACAATGCACATTTCTAAAGTACTTTTTTTTTCAGTGCCTTTTTGTAAGAACAGCCCACTGCATCTACCTTATCTCTCTTCCTAGAGTGACAGTTGCCATTGAGTGGAGGTCATGATTTGGCTTAGCTGGTGTTAGAATAGAGAGATCACACATCTTCACTAGCCTTAGGTTCATGGGATTGCCAGGCTAAAAAAACCTAACAAGGTCATTTAGTCTAAGCAGCCACTGGAAGCAGATTTCTAAGTACTAAACGTATTCCCAAACACAAAGAGCTCAATAGTTCACAGGCAGTTCGTTTTGAGGGTCCAAGAAGCTCTTCTGCATTGTGTTTATTTTTGAATTGTCTCTGTTCACTAGAATGTCAACTCCATAAGGGCAACAAGATTTTTGTCTGTTGCATTCATTACTGCATCACTATTGCTTAGAACAGTGCCTTGCACATCACAGGTACTCAAACATTTGTTGAATGAATTAATAATTGGTCTTGTTTATAACCTGTGGGGCTTTTCAAGATAATCTAATCCTTTTCATCTTCTACAAGATAACCCCTCAAATAATTCCAGACAGCTGTCATGTTCCCTGAGTTGTCTCCCACCCTGAATATTTTATGAAGAATTTCCAGACCCTTTGTCATGTTGGGGTGTTCTCTGAATGTACTCCAGAATTACAAAGCAGCAAAGGGGACACCAGAAATTTTTCTAGCTAGCCCACACTCTCATTTTACAGACAGAAAAATGGTAGTCCATAAAGTATAGTAGGTTTGTTAGAAGGGGAAGCCTAGACTCAGAGTTTTATCTAGTTGGAGATGAGCCAACATAAGAAACTTTGTAGGCAAAACAAATCCCAGACCAATACATTTCCCATCATCTTGATGCTGTCCATATCAGTAGAAGAATTCCAAAACAAGTGTCTCCAAAATCAAACCACTGTAGCTTTACATGCAAGCAGACTCTTTATTCATTCAATAGGCATTGAGAGTACTGTATGTGCTATGAACTATGCTGAGTTTTGGGGATACAGAGTTGAAACAAAAGTCTCTAAACACTTGATACTTACAGTCCAGTGGAGACACCAAGCCAGTAATTAAAATTCTATAAAATGGCCACAGTGATAGAGGGGCAGAGTTGAGAGGGAACAGAGAAGGAGCCCATAAGGCACCCTTGAGGAGGCGAGGAAGTCTTCCTGGAGGAGAAGGTGGCATTTGAACATCAACAAGACCACACTCATCTGGGATGGGTTTGCGACCGGCTTCAGCACTAACTCTAGCATATATTGGTTCTACAGCTGACAGAGGAGCCTGCAGCATTGGTCTTAACCAGACTAATGAATCCCAAAGGCTGTTCTTCCTGTGGACACCATCAACCAGGTCTGTGCTGCCCCAGAAATAGCACAGTATGGTCTTTCAACCAGAGAGCTGAACAGCCTCATGAGGGTCTCCCTGTTGCTGTTGCTTCCTCATGAAAATCCAAGTTTGGCTGTGCTGCTTTGAGGGTGGAGGGAAGAGGCTGGGCTTTCCCACATGTGAAGCCAGGCAGCAGCCTCCCTACTACCACCACCAGAGGAACCTTGGAGCAAGGATGTGACAAAGGCCACGCAGGATGGAGGACAGGGTAAAGGTAGGTTTCTGCAGACCTTTTCAGGAGACTGCTTTAAATGAGCAGGAAAGAGCTTAGAGTACACATGCTTCTGAAGCCTGCAGCAGGGCTAGACTCTTCTAAGGAATAAGATGGCCTTTCTAATAGTGGCCTGGACATTCCAGCAGCAGTAACATTGCTCTCTACCCCAGCAAGGCTTCAAATGCGCAGGCTACACATTCACTCTTTCCCATACACAATCCACCATCAACATGTGGCTTCTAAGTGTCCTGGAGAATGAAAGCTGACTTGCCAGGAAAAAGTGAGCCCACAATCGGATGAGGAACCAGCCCCAGCTTGATTGCTGCCTGGGAGGATTTGGATTGGACGGTGAAAGTGAATATGTAAACCGAACTCCAGCTATTGTTAGGGGCTAGAAACCATGGTCATAAATCTGGGAAGCCAGACAACAGCATTACAGGACTTCGGGCCTTCAGGAAACGATAGTTAGGATGACCAATAAATCTGAAACTTGACTTCTTAACTGAGCCAGAGCAGCGAGAAAGGCACCATCATCTCTGCTTAAGAGAAGGATGATAAAGCTAATCCAAAGGAGACTTCTGTCTTTTGTGAGGCTGCTGATGCTGAATAAGCCATCAAGGTGTGCCTCAGTTTTCCTTATTGCAAATAGTGGGATAAGTGGCTGATTACTAGAAAATAGTGTGGTTTGTTGAGGTTCTCTAAGAAAACACTTGAGGTAAAATACAACAAAGGAGCCTTTCTTTGGCATATGATTTGTATCCTCCCTGATCACTGGTCCACCACTGATTTGTACTATGGAGAGGAAGTCACTTGAAGTTTACGAAATGGTTTTCCATAATTCTGTTCACTCTCAAACCAACCCTGTGAGACAGGTAATATTGTCACTAGCACTCAGAGGAACCAGGCAACTTACTTGGAGCTCATAGCCAACAGCAGAGCTTTGAGTGCAATCTGGTCTTTAAACACCAAAGCCAGGCTGCCGCACTGCCTATGTAAACAAATGCAGCACAATTAGAGGGGCGTTAATATATCAGAAATGCTCCCCTGACATTAAAGGCCAGACCACTGAGCAGGTGGAACCCTCACAAAGGGCTCACCTGCCGTAGTCCAAGAAGTATGTATGAAATGCCTACTGGGGCAAGGTGCTGTGCTAGGTACTGGGGACAGTATTGTGCAATGTACATAGGTCTGATCTCTGCCCTCATGGTCTCTAGTGGAAGACATAGACAAGATGCATGTAGGTATGTCACAGTGAGACAAATGGTTGAGGGGGCAGGTTCCAACACTGACCACACCAGAGGTTTGGGGACACAGAAATCTAAGTGGGCTTTACTCCAGTTATCGAGCAAGATATTCCTCTCCCTGAACATCCTTGTCATAGAGATCGTTAAACAACTGAAAAAACAGCATGGACTACTACTTCTTGTATATTCTGCACATAGTTTTGAAACTCCTTTGTCTAAGACAGATTTTCTTCAAGCTATTGTAATTGAGTCTTTACTATGTGCTGGTAGCTAGGCCAATAATAGGTACTGAACAGTTGTTAAACTAGTAAACATAGAATCTTCAAAGAAGCTCTGCAAAGTAGGCAGGTTCATACCCATTTTACAGAACAGTAAAGTGCATTCCGGCTTGGAGGTGATGGGAGGTACATATCCATGTGAGGTCTGTCAAAGGGTGACTGACAGATAAGTGGCAGCTACCTCTGGTAGCTACCCAATGCACAGTCCATCACAGCTTGATTGCCTTTTGCATGGACATTGACAGATGCAAAGCTGTACATGCCAAGCAGAGATGAAGAGTGCCCTGGAACTGGAGGAGGGACAATGCTCTGGGATGGATGATCGTTCATCCAAATCATCCAATGCTGGATGAGCATTCATCCATATCATATTGATATGGAGAAAGTGAGGAGGCAGGCTGACAGATGCTGGTCCTGCAAAGTTGTGGTGTTCTCTCCTGGTCTTGGAAGGGCATGCCACCTGTGAGAGGTCCCAGGTGTCCTTGCCCTGAGCACAGCTCCTCAACGATCAGACTGGCTGTGAAGGTGAGTGGCATGGTGACCAGCCCTGCTCTGACTTGGGGTAGTCTGCATGGAAGGGGACAGCTGCCTTGTGGAGAGTTATACCCAGGCAGGTCACTAGAGGACATTATGCAGTGGAAAACCATTACTGGGGAGTAGAGGGTTAGACTGCACTTAAAGGAGGTTCTAGTGTCCCGAACTACTAGGCTCTATTGCAGCTTGAGACTCTGTACCCAAAAATCTACTTCCAACCTAGACTCTCCCAGACTCTCTCTGTGCCCTAAGTCTTCTGGGTGCCTGCTACCAGCCAGGCCTGGGAAGACTGCATAGCTGAGGCTAGGACATGGGGCAGCAGCAGAAGCCTGAAGTCCACAGACAGGGTCAATGGTGCATTAGCACCAGCACTTGCTGAGCACTGGGCATTGACATATGCATGGTACACTGTGGGGTTCCTCCCCTCAAGGATCTTGAGGTCTAGGTGGGAAAGGAGGGAGACTATTTTTACTTGAGGATTGACCACAAAACAAAGAAACCGGTTTTGTTTGTGATTTGAGGGACTCATTTTCATTACTTCAGGTTTGGGTATAATCTTTATCTCTTCAACCAAATTCTAAGTTCCTCAAGGGTGGAGCCTTGTCTTCTAAGTCTCTTGTCCTTACCACTGTAGCATATAAAAGGCCCTCTAGGCACTTTTTAAATGAAATGATGTATGGGTAACAGGTTGTAAAAGGTGGGCTAGTCTTAAATCTACTGAATACCAAAGGCCTAGAAGGATAAATAGGTTGCAGGGTTAATTAAGAAGGAATTGTGCTCTTGCCCTATGTCAGGGCACAGGGTGCAAACATGAGCAGCACATGGTTTCTTAGTTCAGGGAGCTCAGTCCAGAGATGGTCATGGTTTGGTCAATGGTACAGTAGTGTTAGAGGCCACAGAGCCCAGTGGTTATGAGTGTAGACTCTGGAGCCAGATCATTTGGGTTCAAATCTTAGCTCTTAAGAGCTGTGAGATGTTGGGCAAATCAGATAATTTCTCTATGTCTCAATTTCCTTATCTGTAAGTAACCATAATAATAACAGTACCTAATACAGGGTTGTTGTGAGGATTAAATGAGTTAAAACATAAAATATTTCTGAACATATGCTAACTATTCGTATATAGTAGAGGCTGGGACAGTGGCAGGGAAGATAAATAATTCAGACTGCGAGAAGGGTGCCAAGGAGGGCTCTGAGGAGATGCACAGGTGTCTTCTAGGAGAGGAGAGGGTAAGCCTGGCTGGGGAACAGCATATGCAAAGGTCTAGAGGCATCACGGCTGGGAGCTACATGCCATGTGGTGGAGCTCTGCCCCAGTGCCAAAGACAGACTGGCAGATGAAGACAGGCCTGAGGTGTTTCTGGTTCCCTATCCAGGAAAGGTCAGGCCAACAGAGGCTTGGCATTAACTTGCTAAGGCGTGTAAATTTTATCTTGAAGGGAATGGGGAACCTTAGGAGGCTTTTAAATAGGAGAGGGTGATATGATCAGATTTCTATTCTGAGTTGCCTACTTGGGCTGTGGTGCAGAGGACAGGTGGTGGAGGGGAAGAACGTGGAGCCGGGAAGAACAGGGGGCCATCAGGAGGCCATGGCAGTAATGAAAGTGAGAGGCAGTGAGGGTTGCTCTAGGGAAGTGAGGTGGAGAGGAAAGCACAGATCTGAGAAAGATCAAGAGGTTAAACAACAGAACTGCATATACTAAAACACCATCACCGACAAAGCATTGGGCCCCTAACCACATGTCAGGCCCTGTGCCAGACACTTTGCATGGAGCATCTCTTTTAGTTCTTACCCAAACCCTATGAACCACAGTGTATGTGAGGGTTGAGGGCAGAATGGGGAGGGAATGTCCCTCCTATTTGGATGCTATTTTGACGCATTCAAAATAGCTGACAAAAGGCACCAGAGAACTCCTGGGCCCAAATTAATGGGGGTCCAGTAACCAGGGTTCCCAGGAATGAAAGGCTTGGTGGGTGCCCACTTCCAATTATTTAGGAGATGAACACCAAACTCTTCATTTCCTGACAGTCTGTCATGTGTGTGTTAGCGTTTTCACAGATCCCTGCTCAGGCATTTGGATTGGGGAGAGCTGTGAGTAAGGCCGGGGGGGGGGGGGGGGGGTCTAGAAATGGGCCTGATTTTCTTTATGAATGATCTTGATGTGGGTGTCACAGGAATGAAATCAACAGATGGCAATACATTTGTAGGAAATGAGAGAGACAGATTTAAATCCAGAATCGCAGGAACCCTTAAACTGCCTCTATGCAAGGAAGGCACATGAACATTAAATATTTTTGAAAGGATTAGCTCAACTCTGATCTGTCTCTGTCCAAAGGTGGGAGGCAGGGATGGGGAGGAGGAGATTGGCTGTTGTCCTCATAATGGAGAAGGAAAGATCAGAGAGCAATAGGGTGGGTGGAAAGAGGGGCAGAAGGAGGTCCCCATTCATCTTAAACTGTACTGGCTCTTGACAGACAGGGAGTGGGTGGCTGTTTATCTCTCAATCCTCAGCTATTTTCTCCAGCAACAAGGTGTAAACTAACTTTCCTCAAGGCAAAAATCTTCAGCTGCAAGAGGGGAAAAGCACATCAAAGGTATGGAGCCCACAAAAGAAGGAGAGACCTGCCACTTCCTCATGGGAGAAACCCCCTTCTGTTCTTCATCATGGCACCTCACCCAGGGCTTTTGCTGTGAACCCACCAATCTTTCCATAAAAAGGCAACCCACTCCTTTGATTTCCTGTTCACGGAAGGGAGGAGTTTGGGGTTTCTTTGGAAAAGATAGAGGTGGGGTGGGGGTTGGGAGGACTCACACCACCTACCAGACTTGACTATCATTTTAAAGGATACTTCAGTCCCCAGTTCCTTGAATCTCAAACCACACCAAAGACAATACGTGGGAGGACGGGGGAAATGCCCTCAACTTGGGTGAGGTCTATTCCAGTCATGGTGAAGATTATACCAACTGGCTGGCCCCGGACAAAAAAGCGGAACCCCTCTCAGTTTCTGATATCCACAAACTAAGGAGGCCAAGCACTGCAGGAATCACCATCCCTGCCTCAGACTTCCACCTCTTCCATCAAAGCTGCTTCCATCAAGTTTATCTTTGCAAGTCAAAGGTGCCTCCTAAACATGGTACCAAAGCAAGATTTTACATGTTGGGTGTGCTTCCACCTGTCTCACTCCACTGCCTGAAGCCTACCTTCTCAGGGTGCACCAAGGCATCCTGTAGGTTGGTACCAGGTGCCATCACGGCAGCAGCACTTTGCCCATGCTTTCAAAGGGAAAGAGGGCTTTTTGATGGGCAAACAGATGCCTGCGTACAGGATATTTGCCTGCCTCTCAGTTGCATGGAGGATGAGTCAGATGTTTTCCAAAATTCTCTTCCAGCTGCTTTAGGACTCTAAGGCCACAATGCATTATCTTAGCAGAAATCCAGCAAAACATCTAGTCTTGGATCTGTAACTTATCAAAGACAATCTCAAGTCGGACACATTTTTGGCACCAAATGAAGCCCATCCATGCAAGCTTTTCAAATGAAATGTGACTAACACTTTTTCTTGGTTGGCTGCACATTAAACTGATGCTAAATTCACAACCTGAAGGCTAGTAGGGTGGTAAAGTAGACAAATACTGGATAATGAGTCAGAAGATACTGTTTTAGTCTTTTGTCTCCTCCTCCTGGCCTTGGACAAGAAACATAAGTTCTCAAAGTCTTAGCTCTTTTTGTTTGCGAAGGAGAGATGATAGCTTCTCTGCTTCCTCTCACAGCTACTGTGAGGAGCAAAAGAAATGTGAATGAGAGCACTCTATAAGCTTCTACTACCTGTATGAAGGATGAAGGATGGTTATTAACATTGCTCAAAAGGTCCAAAATCTTCCCTGAGGGCAATTCAGGGGGATGCTTTAAAACATTAGTTCAATGGACTCATGTCTCACGGTGCCACTGCCATTCTGTTGAAGACTTCTGACCCAAGGACCAATTTCTATTTTCTTCACTCAGGGTTTTACGGCATCTGGGACCACAAGGCATTATGTTTATTTAGGATACTGTCTGAGACATTTCTTCTACGTTGAATCAAACTTATTGATTTTCATAGTCCTCTAGTATCTAGTACGGTGCTTGCTATAAAGCTGGTGCTTGATAAAATAGTAAGAGCTGCTGACTAGACAGGTAGGATGATGCAGTCCCACAGGAATGAAGACGGACAGAAAGTTGCTCTTGTTTACCAGTTTTAGGAGGAGATTTCTAAAAACTAACTGGGCTAAAAGTACTCCAAGGTCAGAGATCTACTAAGCCAAGGGCAATGGGGGTCTGAGGCTGCCTATGACAGTCTCCACACATTCAGAAAAAAGAGGTCGAGAAGTTGTGAATATACAATGGGTCAAGGGCGGCACATTAAGCTGATGCTCAAATTCAGAATGCAGAGCGGAAGTGGGATGTTAAAAGTAGACAAATCACAGATAATGAGTCTTAGGGAACATCTCAGTCAACCTCTCAACAACAGCAGAAATGGCCTTCTGAGCATCGGCATTCATTTCATTTGTGCTGGCAGGAGTTATCCTGAGCTTCCTCTTTGCAAGTTTCAGGTCATTCACCTCCCTCTGTATTGAATGCGCAGGCTCAGTTCACCACTCTGTGAGACTAACCTGCGATGTCTCCTTGCAGGTCTGATCCTCACATCACCAAGCACACACACAAAGCTGTAAGGTTCCTAGACATTCTGAGCTCATAACCTCATCCCAGAGCTTTGAGTTCCAGGTCTGGTACTCACTTGACTGGAGTTCATAAGAGACCAGATCTAGGAGGAGATAATCAGAAACAGCCTTACCCTAGGAGAGGTGGTGAGGAAAGAACAAAGTTCAGCTTAAAAAGTGCAGCAGTGGACACAAGGAGGGGAAACTTGCTCAACACCATGACAGGAAAGGCTGATTGTGTGTATGGTGAGCACACTCAGAAAAGTCCTAGGGGTTGCTGAAGGTAACAGCCAGCCTCTCTTACTGGCCTGCTAAGGTTTCAGAGACAAAAAGCAGGCAATGCCAGGATGATAATGCCTAAATGAGCATCAGTGCGCAGGAGGCCCAGGGATGTCCTCTCATGGCTGCAGCCAGCTTAGGCCAGACCCCAAGAAGTTCCCCAAGAAGTTGGGGAACCGAGTCCAAAGGATGAATAAGTTAGAACCCGTAAGGATGCTTTAGAGAATTCACACAATTCTGCCTGGGGAAGGCTGGATGGGAAATTATGGTATTGTCAAGCTGTTTTTATGGGTCTACTGTGTTCCCCCTGCTCAGACAGTTAATGTGCCTGAAATCACAGCTAGTAAATGGTGCAAGCAGGATTTGAACTCACATACTAAGGTTCCAGAGACCATGTTTTGTTTTGTTTTTTTTTTTTGAGACACGATCTCACTCTGTCACCCATGCTGGAGCGGAGCAGTGCAATCATAGCTCACTGCAGCCTTGACCTCCTGGGCTCAAGCAATCCTCCCACCTCAGCCTCCCAAGTGGCTGGGGCTTCAGGTGCACACCGCCATACCCCAGGCTAATTTTTTGTATTTTTTGTAGAGATGTGGTGTTGCGCTTTGTTGCCTGGGCTGGTCTCAAACTCTTGGGCTCAAGTGATCCTCTCACTTCGGCCTCCCAAAGTGCTGGGATTACAGGCATGAGCCACTTCCTTGGCCCAAAGTCTGTGCTTTTTAATGTTGCCTGCAATCAAAGAGGGGTTAAGGGAAATGAATTCTTGGTGACTGATGACTTCTGAATCTCATGCTCCTCTCCATTGTGGTATACTCTTTCTGTTAATTTAACACTTCAACTTTAACAACAGTGAATCTCTTTTTGTAGAAACCCATCTAGCAACCTCAGATGAATGCAAAGTAAGATATGAGGGATCTAGAGAGCTGGTAACTCAAATAATTCAACTCTAATCAGATGTTTTAAGGAGTGTCTTATGGCTAACAGATAAATCTTGAAATACCTCTGGTACGGTAATTTGGGAAGAGTCATTGCAATAGTTTTGCCATGAGATGTTCAAATTATTTGCTGTGCCCAGCTTTCCCAAGCCCTGCTCAGAATCTGAGGTTCCCTTTTCTCTTTTAGGTGAAGCATCTATATACACATGATGGTAGTCAGAGGCATAACTTTGGAATTCTTCGAACCTGGTGTTATATTTTGATTCCAGCACTGAAAGTTTGGGTAACTTACATGGACTTTCATGAGCCATAGTTTCATTATATGTGAAATAGAGGCAATGTGAATGAGTGTTAAATGAGATATCATTTGTGTAAACGCCTAGCACCTCATGTTCATCTGTTCCCATTAGGTGATGAATCAATGATGAAAACCTGCATTAGAAAAGGATCTGCCCAACGGCGGGCAGGCAGCTGGGATGCAGCTCAGACTTCTAATGGGACCTCAATGGAAATAAGAGAGGAGACAACCTGTGCTGTCGCTTTGAGCCAGGAAGGTCAGGTGACAAAGGGAGCTCATATCCTTTCCTCCCAATGCAGTTGTCCATTCGGCTAGGTTATTCCTGTAGACTGTCATCCCACCACAGAGTGGGTTTCTCAGAGAAGCGATAAGCATTCATAAAAATTACATTCACTGAATTGAACTGTTATAAAAAACAGATATTTTAAAATAAACTCCATCCTTTGAGGATCTCTTAGCTTTTTGTATGAGCTTGGGCAATTCCTTTTTACCTCTTTTTACATGTCTTTTCACCTGTCAAGTCAAGGAAGAAGACTGAGATCTCCAAGGTCTTTTCAGCTTCAGAAGTTCTATCACTTTCCCCTTTTCCAGCATCAGCTACCTAAAGGGAGTAACCAATTTGGAATCGGATAGCGAGTGTGGCCACCTCCTAACCATGTAAACCTGCTGAATCAGTTCAGCATGCGGAGCCTTGGTTTTCTCTCATCACATGGAGAACAATAATACCATTTCTAAACATGAGTGTGAGGCTCAACAGGAGTAACATACATGGGAGCATTTTTGTAAACGTTAAACTTCAAGCCTAGCCTTCTTCATTACATTCAAGGTTTATGTGGCCCCAACCACCTTGAGCTCCATATTGCAGAATAGCTCCACACAGGGAATCCCCATGCTCCATCCCCACCTCAGTGTCAGCCTGCTGAGTGCAGGGTGATACTAGGCATGTGTGCTTTCTTGGGGGTTGCTGGCTGCACCTTCCAAATGACATTGCTTTGCCTCTTGGTCTCCTCTCCCACCTCCCCTCCCTCTGCTGGTCCTTCCTAGAGCCACCTGGAAGAGAAGAAAGCAACAAGCTTCCTGCCTGCCAGAAGCCAAATGCCAGTGCAAAGTGAGCCTTGGAGGTAAAGTCAGGGAACAGTGCAGACAAACCTGCAGTTAGCTACTTCACACTCTGATACTGCACAGGGACAATGAGGATGGCTGTGCATCAGGGGGTTTGAGATGTCTGAGGAATGCATCTCAGAGAAACTGGGTCTGCTGAGGCAGCAATATACCCCAGGTGGTTGTGCCTAGTGCACAGTGGGACAACGTGCTGGACTCTCTTGCCCTTGGCCTTAGACCCAAACCCTCCCAGTGCCTTGGCTCCCACTTCACCCCTAACAGTGGGGTGCTAAGTAAAAAAAAACCTCAGTTCTTTTTATCAAAGAGCCTTGCCTAGATAGGCAGCTTGCTTTGAAAGACATTCATTCAAATCAGAAACAGGAGACATGAAAAGCTCACTTTTGTCTATAACTGAGGAACAGAAGAATATAGTAAGTAAATCATAATAGACTAAATCTCCTGAAAAACTCCCACATTCCAAGTTTCTTCTTGAATACACAGTTGAATTTGCAAAAATAAATTCCTAGGGGTCAAAAATGAAGAGGAAATCCACAACTCAAGAGGTAAGCAGCCTCATCCTCAAAATGTATAAAGCAAAATATGAAAAAACTGCAAAAAGAGTTATGACCACACTAGCATACACAAATTTCAACAGACTTTCTCAACTGATAGATCAAACATAAAAATTACCAAGAATATAGAACATTTGTACAACACAACTAGCAAGTGGGATCTTATGGACAACAAGAAATACACATTCTTTTAAAGTATACATAGAAGCAGGCTGGGTGCAGGGGCTCATGCCTGTAATGCCAGCATTTTGGGAGGCAGAGGCAGGATTACTTGAGCCCAGGAGTTTGAGACTAGCCTGAGCAACATAGTGAGACCTTGTCTCTACCTATATTTAAAAAATAAAAAAATTAAAAAGTATAATAGAGATAAATGAGAAACGTTTAGAAGTTGGATGGTATGACCCAGAACTGGAGTTTTAATCTGACATAGAAGTTGATTTTTGCCAAGGAGCTTGCAGGGGTATTCACCTCGGTTCTGTGCTGGGTTATAGAGGACAGCATCAGAGAAGTTGAACACTTGAGACTGGAAACAAATGCCTGTAGACTTGTAATAGCTCAGGAGTTCAATGCTACCCTGTAAATTGGCCTGTGCTTTTGAAATGTCTCAATGAAGACAATCTGACTATCTCGTCTACTTCTTTCTCTCTGGTTACTCTGCTTCAGTTTAACCAGGGGCATTTCTGATAGAATATTTTTTCTTTTTTTTTTTTTTTTTTTTTTTTTTTGCTTTTTGAGGATGGCATGAAAACATTCCAAGATTTTCCTTTTTGTGGAAAGTCATAAGTAGTAAGGTATAATTCCAGATTCTAATTCTGATGACCAGACACTTCAGGAAGCACCAGATGTTGAAGGTAAATCTTGAAAAAACCCTCCCAGCATCCAAGGAAGACTCTTGCCTCTTAGAATAAAGCTCTAAACATTCCTGGGTTCTGATCCAGAAGCATCCTGCTCTTCTTGGCTCAGCAGTGAGTTTGTCCAATTGTTGGCCTAGGATCCCTCAATCTGAAGTCATTGATACAACCACAGAAACCATGGCCGGATGTAAGTGGACAAGTAACCATCTTAGCCTCCAGGTGTTCACAAACACTCCTCAGTAGGGGCTGTACCCAAGTATCTCTGCTTCAAGTGCCAGACCTACTCAACTGTTCAACCATTCGGCTAAAGAGAATTAGCCGCTTCATGAAAAAGTAACTATGTACAGATCCCAAGGTTAAAGGTCAACAGACAGGGTTTCCGCAAAAACTTTATCATGTAGACAAATGCTACCTCTCCCCTTCCATTCAACTTTGAGGGCCTGGTAGCAGGAAGGAGCCCATTAGCACTAAATCCACACCAGTACTCAACCTTCCCCTGGCCCCAACTCTCAGCCTAATTATACAACAGTTCCATCTCTGAAAGACTTTTCAATTGTGATTAAGCAACCCCATAGTTACCCAGATTAGATTATCTAGAGTCTCTGTCAGATACAGGTTCTGAAAAGACAAATTTTCTCAAAGACATCTGAGAATCCCAGCAGCCCAGGCACTGGCCAGGGAGAAGGATGTCCACCCTGGCTGTAGAACGGCCCTTCAGTGTTCCTAGCGCCTCCCCTCTCTGGAATCTTCTACCTAAAGCCATCTGCTCAGCCGTCCAACTGGAGATGTTACCTCAGGGAACTTTGCAGCACAGAAGCCTGTGGTGGTGGTGGTTCTCAGGTGTCAAGGATAAGGATAGGAGCAGCTGTTAACCTTGCCTAGGCCTTTCAGTTCTGTGCTGTCAGGACACGGCAGTACCTAAGGTCAAGAATTTGTCTGGTCTTGTCGCGAGGAACTAGGCTCACCATAGCTTCTCTTGGCCCTGCCTGCACCCCATTAATTGTTCTCTTTTCCACATTTTAGAATCTACTCTTGATATTCAGGCCTTTAAGATGCTTGCCAAGAGGACAACCATGTTCTTAAGCTTCTTTCATACGCCCTCTCTGCTGCAGACTTGCTGTATTTGAACTGGCCTCGGACACTTGTTGAATCAATCCCCCTTTAACCTGCGCCCTCTGGATTCCAAACCCCACATACTCAGAGGAAGTTCTCAGTACTCTATTTTTTTTTTCTTTTTCTTTTGTAAGATGGAATCTCACTCTGTCAACCAGGCTGGAGTGCAGTGTCGCGATCTCCGCTCACCGCAACCTCCACCTTCGGGGTTCAAGAAATTCTCCTACCTCAGCCTCCCAAGAACTACAGGTGCACGCCACCACACTTAGCTAATTTTTGTATTTTTAGTACAGATGAGGTTTCACCATGTTGGCCAGGATGGTCTCGATTTCTTGACCTCATGATCTGCCTGCGTTGGCCTCCCAAAGTGCTGGGATTACAGGCGTGAGCCACCACGCCCAACCAGTACTCTGGTTTTAACTGTTCCCAGCTTCCTCACCAGCCACCCAAAACTCTAGTTGAGTTGCCCCTTTAGATCACAAGTAATTTTCTTTATAAAGATCATCCGTGGTTTTTGGAAACCCGCTCATGAGATGAAAGAAGCAGCCCAGCTAGGCATGGAGGCAATGTGCAGGACAGAGTGACTCACGGGTTCCCAGGAGACGGGTGAATGGTTCTGCTCCAAGGGTGGAGGACAGCTTTGCTCCTCCAGCTGTGGTTCCTTCCATATTTCTCTCTCCAGAGGGAGATGGGGAACACAAGTCAGAAGGTCAATGAGAAGTGGGGGGGAGGGTCCAGGGGTTTGGGGAAGGGCATCTAGCTAAAGTCCTGCAGCTTGAAAGAGTGACCATCCCAAGACAAGCAGAGGTCAGAAATCAAGCCAGTAGAACTTGGGATGGACACAAAGATGAACAAGCAGTTCAAAGGCAGGCAGGAATCTGGCAACAAATACTGAGTATCAGGCAGCAAGGCCGATCGATCAGACAGGCAGGAGCCCTGCGAGCTACAGGTCTCGAACAGGCCATGCCAGGCAGGCAGGACAACAGTGAAGGGTCCACATAGCCCAGGAAACATGAGGATGCCTCTTCCTCTATAGAGGCCTCCAGGGAGGGCAGAAGCCAGGTCCCAGTGCAAGCTTGGAGAAGGAGGGCCAGCCTGCAACAGGACTATGTAAAGGGGAGGTGGACCACATGACATCGCCCTGGATTCCCAGAGTGCTCATGACAGGCAGCGTGGAGTGGTACATAGACTACAGCTTTAGAGTAAGCCAGACAGGCAGTGGTGGCAGGCTGCTCAGAGGTACACACTCGCCTCCCTCTCCAGTCCTCCCTCTATACCCCTCTTAGATCCCAACAAGGACAAAGCAAAATGGGGTGTTGCCTGGACCTGTTCCCTCCCATTCTTCCCCAACCACACCTCTTTTAGGGTAAGCAGACACAGCACCATCTGATCATGCCCCTATGCTGAAATGCCTCAATAAAACAAAACAACGACAAAAGAATTGACTGAAACCAACTAAAAGTCACAACACAGACAGGGTCTCCACACTGCTAGGATATCCCTCTCAGACTTCTCCCATCTGTTCTGCTCCACAGAGGCCTCCCAGCTGAGCCCTGCTGTCAAGGGAGGGCCCGTGGCCCCCTCACAATCTGTCATATTTGACACTACTTGGATCTTATTTCTTCTAGAGCTGCCACGGGCTGTGACAATACCTTTCCTGTGTGTGGGTAGGGGGCCAGGAGGGCCCATGCATGCCATCAGCACCGGGGCTGGGGTGAGGCGGGTATTGAGGGGTGGAAGAAAGGGATTCTGGGTTGTTGGGAATCCCGGCTAAATCTCAATTTCTCCATACTTTCCCCTTCCCTTGGGCTGCCAAGCCCTCCCATCTCCTGCCATCTGTGATAGGTGTCTCTGGGGAGACCTTCTTCTTTCTTGCTTGCTAATCACTGCATATAGAGAGTGAAAATAGGTTGGACTCTCTGCTCCTGGCAACTGTGTAGATATCCCTTGGGCTGATTTGAGTTCCTCTCTGCTGCCAAGGGATGGGTTCTTCTTGTACCCTGTGCACCTTTCTTTCCTGGGCAGGTGGCCATCTCTGCCTGAAGACCTGGACCCTCAGCAAACCTGTTGGGGGTGGGGGGCTGGCAGTGATGAAAAAACAGGGGGTGGTGACTGCTGACTGCTGCTTTGAAGACTAGGTGTGCTGGGTGCCTCCAGCCTTGACCCACAGAGTGAGCCAGTGACCCAGGCTGGATCTGAGTCCTGGTTCTGTCCCTCACTAGTTGTGGCACTGCCCTTTTCTGGGCTTCAGCGTCCCCACCTGTAAAAGAAACAAATGAGCTAGATGATTTTCCGCACCATTACAACACCCTGTGAGTTAAGGATGGTTCTGTTGATCTACCACTTGCATTCTTCTGGCCATTTCTCTCCTCTTTAATCAAGACCCTGCTGTGACTGGTAGCTAGTAACAGTCACCTGTGAGGTAGCTGAAAGGACAGAGTACTGCGTCTGGTGCTGGGATGGTCCCCTGGGTCTGGTCCCAAGACCCTGGTTTCATTATTATCACATCCTGAGCAGCTGAGTGAACCAGGCAGCTGGGAGGCGAGGCGGCTAGCCATTTCCAATTTGATTTAAACCTTTTGTTTCCCAGGTCTCCTCAGCAAGGACAAAAGCAAACACTCAAGCAATATCCTGAACACCTCCTGATCATTCATTCATTTGGACATTCATTCATTCAACCCTCATGAGGCAGTACAACATCATAAGGAGTCACAGGAATTAGTTTGACCTGCTTTCTAAATCTGGCTCTGGCACTACTTAGCTGAGTAATGCTGGACATGTTATCCAACCGCTGTAGGCCTCCGCTTCCTCTCTAATACGAGGAAAATAATGGTGCTATCTACTTCACAGACAGTACATCTGAAGCATCTGGCACTAGTTAAGTGTTCAACAACTAGTTGTTGTTATCATCAAGTTGAGTAAGTTTCTTATGGTTTCATGCGGAGACAGACGATGAGTACATAGCTGCCCATCACTCAGTGTGTGCAGGTTTCTTAGCAAAAGACAGGTTCCTGGGTTCTGAAAGCCAAGAAAACAACTTCAACAGGAGTTTGGGGGTCAGTTTGTGGCACAAATCACTCATCCTTCCTAAAGAATGTGAAGATGGTTCCTGGAAGCTTGAAACAGACTCTCAAATCATTAAGTCATAACAAAAAATCTGTTCTTGAATTGATTTGCCCAGCCCAGGTGTGGGGACTGCCATTTTGGAATGGAGGTTCAGCGTGTGTGGTCTCGGGAGAGGGACTGGAAGGTAAGTAAAATCCTGCTCTCACAGAACCTTCACGCCTCTCTTCCCCTACATATCCCAGCCTGCGCCCCCATGCCGAGGGCAAAGCAACATCTAATTTGCCTGTTTCTGGCAGCTCTTGGACCTGCCAAAGCCCGTACCTGCCGCCACGCATGCCCCAGAAGCCTCTGCCTGCTCCCTCAGGATGCTGCCGAAAGTGCTGACTGCGGACGCCGATTTACTGCTTCCCATTAGCCAGGCCTCTAACAGCCTCTGAGAGCCTGTGCCGGACACAGGCCCACCAGGCAGCTCTGAAAGGTCAGGCCCCAGGAGCAGGAGCCAGTCAGGGGCTTTGTGACAGTGACCCTGTTGATGTGCCATCCTTTATTTTGTTTTAATAACAAAATGGCCTTATTTATTTTGTTTTAATCTGACAGCCTGAAAATTTCTCTTTGCACTTGTTGAAGACATTTAGGTGGTCCTGTTTACCCTCTCTTGTCTTCAGACACCATAAATGATGCCCCTAAAAGTGTCCACATGCTGGCTGAGCCAGAGGTGCCCAATGCACACGGCTCTGAGGATGACCTCTCCCATCCCCGACTCCCATTCTTGGTTGGCTGAGTATGGACTCAGTATGGGGGGCACTGGGAGAGGAGGTGGGACGCCTGAGCATCAGGCCTGAGTCTACCAGTGCTTGCCAGGATGACCCTGGACACATAATTTAATCTCCTTAGGCCTCAGTTTGCTTATCTGAAATAGGAATAACTATTGCCTTAAATGTTTCATGATTATTGTGAGGTTAATTGTGACAGGTCCCCTTATAAAGAAGACAAAAATCATGAAAGGGGCTTGCAAAGAATAAAGTACCTTAAACACAGCTTTGGACACAAATGACTTCAGGTGTTGGTCTCACTGTCCACCCAAGCCAGACACTGCACAACCTTCCTGAGCATGAACAGCATGGCTCACATGCTCCAGCATCACCCAGCCCTCAAGTCCTTGGTCTGGACAAACTGTAGCTCCTTCCCCCAACCTGAGTGACACTGTTACCAAAGGAGGGCTCAGGGATGGGGCAGGGAGTCCCCACAAGGATGTGGCTAGGCTGCAGGTGTCATGCCTAGGGATTAGGAGCAGCCAGGGTCCCGGAGGCTTCCCAAAGTCTACAGCTTAGAGGAGAACAAGGAGGGTGACTTCTGAGTGACATGACGTCGGGGGGAGGGGGGCCTCCAGTGCCCTCCTCTGAGTTGGAATAGAAAACAGCCCAGACTCCAGAGGTACAGAGCAAGCCTTTCTCCTCCCCTCTATCTCTGAGTGGGTTTGTAGGGGAGGTTTGTATAGCTGACAGACCAGAGACCCCTCTCCAGAGTCTGAATGCTTCTCTGTCCAGGGAAGTTGCAGGGCCACAGCCACAACCTCCCTGTTCCTTAAGGCTGATCCAGAGTCATCCTCTAGCCATAATAACGAGCATGCTCTGTAATAACAAAAATCACAAGTGTTGATTCTTAATCCCTATGGCATTAGGATAGGGGAGATCTTATTACTGTCCATTTATGTACAGGCAAACTGGACGCTGACTTGTTAAGGGACCTGCCAAAGGTCATGCACCTGGCACTGGGACCCAGGTCTTCTGACTGGAACCCTGTGCTGGGGAACCAGCAGCTAAATCTTCCACTGGCACAGTGAACAGTTCCAACTGGCATGTACCCCAGAACCTAATGAGGGAGCAGGGTCCACATGGCTAACATGGTAGCCTGAAGGGGCCTCGAGAAAAGGAATAGTGCAGGAATTCTGGGGAGCCAGAGGTATCTCCACTGAGCTGATGACAGAGCCAGGGGTCCCTTCCACTACCAGAAGGGAATCCTCGTTCTCCTTCTCTTCCTAATCATCCACCTGAACAGCAACTGCCTGGAGAGTTTGAGGGATGAACAGAACTCCATATCCAGTACCTGGGTGGTCTGGGTGACTGTCTGCTAGGGCCCAGGGCTGCCCATTAGGGCCTGAAGGTATGGGCACAAGGCTGAAAGCTACCGCCCAGATCAACCAGCTTGCAGCCCAAGAGCTGAGGATGTCATCTCCCTGCTCCCAGGGAAAGTGCTCCTCGGCATGAAAGGAGCTTATTCCCTGCTGTCTTTACTCCTGGCCCCTCACAGAGATACGGCTCTTACAGCTACCCACCAATGCCATTCTCAGGGGGAAAGCAAGGAGGTTCACATACATCATCTCAGAGCAACTTGCTCTGTTTCCAAAGGAGGGAGGAAATAGAGAAATCAGAGAAAACCGATAAAGCTAGGTCCATTATTACTATTCTGTAAAGCAAGTTCAGAGAACCTCCTTCCTGGGAGATAAGGCCATCGTCTATTAGAAATAGAATATTAGTCAGGTGTGGTGGTACATGCCTGTGCTCCCAACTACTCGGGAGGCTGATGTGGGAGAATCGCTTGGGCCCAGGGGATCCAGCCTGCAGTGAGCTGTGATTGTGCCACTGCACTCCAGCCTGGGTAACAGAGCAAGACCTTTTCTCAGATACATAGATAGATAGATAATTTTTAAAAAGAAACAGAGTAGTCAGAGGACATGGACTTGACTCCTGGCATGACACCTTGCTGGCCATGAGGCCTTGAGCTAGTTCCTGAGCAACCCTGGACCTCACAATAGGATAACTTCTCTCACTGGGTAAGATTTCCATGAGGCCATGTATGGAAAGCACCCCGCACAGTGCCAGGCACATAGACCTTTCACGTGTGTTTTTTCCCTTGTCTTTCTTTTCCTTCCCAAACAGCATCTCCAGACATTCCTCGATCTGGACAACTCTCCCGGCACAGGCACACTCACACTTTCTTTACTAAAACCTGAAACAACAACAACAACTCTAGAACCATCCTTAAATACCACACTGATTTGGATTGATGAGAATAAGAGGCAACTTGCCTCACGACTCTGCCTCTGTGGGGGAACACCCCACTTTGTGGGCAGCTCTGCTGTTGGTGTGCAGGCGGGCATACCAGGGACCCTTCCAGGGACCCTCAGCACCACGAGGACTCTGCTTCATGAGTATTCACCAGGACGCCCTGCTACTGCTAATTTCCTGTTATTTCTCTTCTCAAAGGAGTCCATAATAACCAACTTATAAATGACAGCCACTTCTTGTGGCCTTTTTGGTGTTAACACAACAGAAGTTGTGGCCCCTCTGTTATCTGTGACAACTTTTTCTTATCGGTTGACCAAAGTGGTCCAGGGAAGGAAGCTGGGTAAGAAACAAGCCATGCTATCAACTACTTGGAGCCTTTGGGCAACCCTAGGCTCCCTTACAAGAAGCTCTGAGGAAAAGCGCTAGGTGCATGATGACAATAACAGCGGCCATGACTACTAACTTTTCTAGTGCTGATATGAATGGAGGGCTGACCTGTCCCCTCACAGGCCAAACTGTGGCAGTATACAGAAAGCCAGGACACAGGGCCAGAAGACATGGCCTGCAGTCTCAGCTCGGCCACTTACTTGACGTATGGCCTCAGGCAAGTTACCTGACCCCCTGAGACTCAGTTTCCTCATCAGTAAGATAGGCATGATAATAGTACCTAGTTCTCAAGAACCAGGTGGGTCAGATGAGAGGGTCAGATGAAATCAGAATGCAGTACGAATTAGAAGGAAAGGGGGTATTTGGGACCGCACACCCCACAACAGACTTTGCATTTCCCTTTCACTTGCCAGTCTGCATCCTTAACCTGGAACATGATGCCTCTGCAGACCTGGCCCCTAAAATAGCATTTGCCCCTGCTGCCTGTGGAAGGTCACCGATACCTTGCAGTCTGATGCCCTCACAGTCCATCTCCTGTCCTTGCTTTCCCCAACCCATCCACTGCCCTGGAGTGCAGATTAATATCCCAGGTGACACAAGCCACATTTTGTTAACTTTCTATTTGTTTCTCCCCCTCTACATCTTTTCCTAATCATTTGTTTCCTCCCCTATCTCTCCAACCCCTCCTCCAACTCCAGAGTTGTGCTTTATTATCTCTAGTGAGCTTAACGCTTCCCTGATAAGACCAGTTAATCCTCTGCTGCTCCTCTTTTGCAGAGACGGAGGAGATTACAGGCAAAGGGGTTAGGCTATCTCCCCTTCAAGGGCACTCAGGACTTTAATAAAGGAACTGGATCCCATTTTCCCATCTGATACTCCAGATTGGCATCCCCAGTGTTTCTGCTGAGAAGCAGTTCTGGTTACTTCCAGACCATGAGCCTCCTGATTGGAACAAAATGGAAATGGGGGTGAGGGGGAATGGGTATTGGTCAAGTGGCCTGGAGACTCATCAGTCTCCCTGGACAGATGGGCTGATCTGGTCTTCAAGAGCAAAATGCCCAACTGTGTGACCATCTCTATGGTCACCAGTGAGGGCCACACTTAAAGCCACACTGGGCATGTAGCAGCATGTAACTGGTAACAAGAAGGGGAACTCTAGCTTGGGGGACATAACTGTACCAGCCAAGGTCTCTAGCCTTCTCCTCCACAAGTCCTGGGATTAGCGAGTTAGTGATGCAGGTGGCACAGTGCTACAACAAGGTCTCCTTGGGTACACACTGAATGCCACTTTACAGCAGGTAGGTGATAGGAGAGCGAGGCTTCAGTGTTTGCTGAACACTACTCCCGGTGTACAGAACACCTCAGGGAGACAGAGGAAGTGACAGAAGTAAGCTCTGTGCTGAGAAGCAGACCATCTGGTGGGGTAACACAGGACAAATAATGCAAAAGCACAGCAGAGTTAAACTATAAGCTAGTGCTAAGTAACTGCTGGAGTGTCTTGGGTTCAAGATCTTTGTGGCATCAGGCTTAGGTTTAACATGAAAAGCTAATTTTGAAGAGACATGATGTGTTGAAGAGGACATAGACTATTTGAGGTCAGAAAAATAGTTCATTCATTTATTTTGTATCAAATGTTTATTGAACATCTGCTACGGGCCATGCACTGTTCATAAACAAGATAGATATGACATCTGTTTTCATGAAATTTATACTGTAGTGGACAAGTCAGAAATTAAGTAAATAACTATATTCTCACTCCCATTCTTACTAATGGTAACCAGTACAAGAACAGGGCGTTTTGAAGGAAAAAAACAGGAGGATCCTAATTTCAGCTGTGAGATCAGGGGTAGCCTCTCAGAGGAGATAACGGCTGAGACCTGAATGAGCAGCAGGAATTAGCTAGAGCAGTGCAGGGAGAAAGCACATTTCAGATGGAGAGCAGCATATGGAAATGTTCTGAGTTGGGATAAAGTTGGTTCTTTTGAAAGACTGGAAGACATCGCTTAAGAACAGAAATTCACAGAACAGAAAGAGATTTTCTTTCTTTCTTTCTTTCTGAAACAGAGTTTCACTCTGTCACCCAGGCTGGAGTGTGGGATCTTGGTTCACTGCAACCTCCGCCTCTCAGGTTCCAGTGATTCTCATGCCTCAGCCACCTGAGTAAATGGGGCGTGCACCACCATGCCCAGCTAATTTTTGGAATTTTTAGTACAGATGGGGTTTTACCATCTTGGTCAAAGCTGGTCTTGAACTCCTGGGCTCAAGTGATCTGCCCCCACTTGGCCTCCCATGCAAGAGATTTTTCCCATTTTATTCCAATCGCAATGGTAAGTTATCAAAAGGTTTAAGCAAGAAAGTAGTAACATCTACATTTTTAATATATCACTCTGGCTGCTATGTGGGAGGTAGACTGGAGGGGGACAAGAATGGTGGTGACAGGTTCAGTTAGAAAGTCTCTGCAGGAACAGGTGACAGTTGATGGTGACATGTCCTGAGATGGTAGCAGTAGACAGAGAGAGTGGTGGCTGGATTACAGATATATTCTGGAGATGGGATCACTAGGATTTAATGATGGGCTGGATGTGTGGGGAAATATCTAGGGTGACATAGAGATGGTTTCACTCGAGCAGCTCAAAGAGTGGAGGTGTCATTTACTAAGATGAAGAATGACAAAGGTGCAGATTTTGGGTGGGAGCTATAGTGGGGATCAAGAGTTCGGGTTTGGATACCCTAAGCTTGAGATGTCTTTCATTGTGTCACATCATTATTGTGCGAAGACACACACATATCTAGACTGGAGGCGACTGTGTATCACAGAGGTTATCTCCCACAATTAGGATGGATGAAATTACCCAGGGAAAGCACAGAACCAGAAGAAAAAAGTCCCATTACCTGTATATTGAGGTAATATGGAGCTAGAGAAACAGCGGAAAAAAATAGCATAGAAGCTAAAAGATAGGAGTAGTTCCAGACAGAGAAGCCTGTCTACAGGGAATGCTGCTGAAACTGTGTCTCTCTCAAAAGTGTCTGAGGGATTCGGCAACATGGAAATCACAGACGAACTTAGCAAGAGCAGTTTCAGAATGGATAGAAATCAGCTTGGACTAGACTGAACAGGCAACAGAGGTGGGTAGGTACAGCCAAATCCTCAATAACCCTGGCTCTGAAGGAGGAGTAGAGGGACAGGCGGGAGCTGTCTCTTGAAGCTATGACTGAGCTATGACTTCCTAAAGTTTCACACAGGCCAAAGTTTTCCAAATTGGCAGTGGAGATGGTTTCCACACTATCAGCCCTAGCCTGACCATGGAGAGTTCCCTTATAGTCCCAGAAGACTCAAAGAGAATGAGAAGGGCCTTCAGCTATTGCTGGTTTTCCCTGACCTTGTCTTCACCTCATTCATCCCTGGCACAAGAACCCCATTCCTTGTTTAAATCTTACTCAGGAAACCTCTTTAGCGTTGTACTCCAGCATTCAAAACTGTTCCATTATAAACATCTTCCACCTCTGTTGGAAAGCTTCTGCATACTCAAGAGGTATAAAGAAGGTATGAAGAGCTTTCTGACACTCTCTGTCTGGTCAAGATCGGACTTTAATCTTTCCCTTTACCAGACTGTGTTATTCTGGGCCCACCCAACAGACCCAAGCTACCTTTCAAACCTCATCTCCTACTGTTCTCCTTCTTGAACACTCCCCTCCAGCCAACTTACGTCCCCTTAAAACACCTTCTATTTTCCTACCTCTGTATCTTTGCTGGTCTTCCCCTTTGGAATCAGTCCCTCCTCCTTGCCTACCTGAATATTACCCATACCTCAGAGTTCGCCTTGAGTCCATTCACCTCCAGAACACCCTGCCTGGCCCCCCAGCTCTCTCTCTCAGGCATTTCTTTCACACTGCCCAAGAGCACTGCTTTTCTCTGCATGTGTCATCTTAGAATGAGAAGCAGTGAAAACTGCCTGCATATTCCTTTGTTTCCTTTGGTGCTGCTGCCTGTACATCAGAAGCATTTGGTAAATGTTTGTTTACTGACAGGTTGAGAAAGTCAGGAGCCCTTCCTCCCCAAGGGATGAGACTTACAGCAGTCTGTTCAAGGCTGCAACAGCAAGATTCACCAGGGCCAAATGAGAAATAAATAGGTGCCACAACTATTCACCAGCCTGGTTTCTATGGAATCATTCGAGGAAGTGCCATGGCAATGAGTTAAAGTTCAAATTAAACTCTGGTCATCATGGCCATCAACTATTTCAAACGTTCTTTTAGAAGCCTACCTCTTCTTGGAAAAGTTTAAAATTTAAACCACAAAACCTCAGGCTTTCTTTCAATCCTGTAAAACAGAAGTTTCTTGCCATTTTATGCTGTGGATTTCCTCCGGCACAATCCTTTTCAAAATATGAAAAGGCACTTTTCTAACCCAGATCCTCTCACCATATTGTGGTTCATGTGACAGAACACTGCACAGGGGTGAAAATTCACTCCATGCTGTTTTTTACAATCCAGGTATTGGCTAAAGTACACATAATAACTAATAGACTGCTGTAACTTTCATGCAATATGAGTTCCCATTAAAAAGTTTACACTAGCAAAGTTTTCTGGGCATAAATATCTTGTGGAAATTGGTTCATTCAAATCTGGGCTCCAAAGTGGCCTTAAACACATAGCAATTATTGCAACCATGAAGAAAACAGGTAGACTGTGGACACAAATCTATAATAATATGCTTTATTACTCACTGGGAGTCTACTTTTGCTATCCTACATCTACATGAAAACCAAGATTCTTAAAATACCAAAAGTGGCAGTTTAAAAACAAAACCTCTTTCCAAATCCCAAATGCAAGGATTCAGTAGAGAAGGGTCAGGAATCCTATCACTGATTCATATCCATTAAAGTTGGTTCCAATGAGGACATCTTCCCTACAGATTCCACGAAGTTCAACTACCATGTCTGTTTATATCTCAACTTGACTTCTCCCAAGGTAAAATAAGTTCTATGGAAATAATTCTGTATTTACATATTTGCTTTTGATTTACTTATTCATAAGAGATTTGAGGCAACAGAGAGCTCCGCTGTGCAGTCTTGGGAAAAGTGAGGCTGCTTCTACACAGTCACTCCTGGCCTCCTCTACCAGAGGTCCCAGGCTGTTGAGGGGAGTAGTTGCTGTCCTCCAAAAACCCACCGTCATCAGGGTGACGCCACGGGAATGAGAGGGAGGGCTCTGGCCCTGCCTGTGGCTTTCTCTGACTTGGCTGGAAATAATGGATTTATTTTAAAAAGCAGTTTTAAGAGACACATGTGTTCACATATAATCATTCTTTTGAGGGTGTGTCTGTTTTTAAATGACATGCTTCACCCAAAATAAAATATCCTTCATTTCTCACATCTAGCTGTCTTCCAGAAAGAATACAGTGTGCAGAGGCATATTGGAAAGTGGGCCTCACATTTCTTCACTAGAAATTGAGTTTTCTCTAGCATTAAGCTTTTGTGCTCAAAGAGTAAAGTGCAAAATCTTTGGGAGGAAAAAAGGAAACAACGACCTGTCAAAATTTCTGTTAGCGTCTATGACTACTGTTAACTTACATGCTCTCAGAGTGCAATAAAAAGCCTGCAAACTGCTGCTAAAAAGATGGTTTGACCTTTTAAAATGGGAACTCCCCCACCCCATATCCATATTAAATAGGCGAACCTTGGGAGCTCTAGAGTTTTAGATCAGTAAGTGAAATGAAGTTGAATTTCCAGAAAAAGGGTTTCCCTGTAGGCTGCAGGCTAATTAGGGTGTTCTAGACCTACACTGTAACAGCAGGTAGAAGGCAGGCCCTAAACCTTTTAGCTATTGTCGTTGCCACCTGCTCAGAGTCTAGTTCTGAAAGGAGGCGGGTGCGGAGTTATGAAAATTTGGTAAATATAAAAGTCCTGGACGCGATCGCCCACAGCCTGCGGCCCCTGGCGGTTGAGGAGCCGCGGTGATCCTCGGTCTTCACCGCAGCAGCCAAGCCCGGCGCGCACCAACCGGCGCTGCTGAAAGTTGGAGAGCTCCCAGCTCGCCGATAGAATTCGGCGGTGGGCGCCAGGGGAATCCCTTCCAGTGCCGCAGTTAGGAAAGTTTTGAAAAGTAAGGACCCTAGACAGACAAGAGACCCATCCTTCCCTTTAGCATAAGAAACACTCCGCGCTGCGCCAGCCGAAGGCTGCTCGCACAAGGCCATCCGCCCTGCTTCGCCGGGACGCACCCGGTGCCTTCCAGCTCCCCACCAGAACTGGTCCAAGGGGCGCGGAGACAAGAGAGACAACTATGTCCGGCTTGTGGTTCCAGACGGAAACGCCTCCCGGCTCCCTGGCCTGGGGGAAAAGGGTTCAAAATTCAACAGTCGCGAGGGCAAGGACAGAACTACCAACTCCCGCTCGGATGCCCGGGACCTGCTCTTCCAAGCCCGCTCCGGTTTCTCCAAACGACACGCGGCACAGCCCATGCGCCCCCGGCACTCCACTCCACTCCTCTATGGTTTCCCCCAAACTCTTCCCGGGGAGCCCCACAAAGCACAGACGGCGCCCTGAAACTCGCCGGGCACTCGCCAGCCATCCCCACCTCCGCCTCTCGAACCCTCCTTGTCGCGTTCTTCCCGCCCCGCACCGTTCTCCTCGCGTTTCTGGGGAGTCAGAAGCAAACCACGAGAAAATGCCTTCGCGAGGAGCCTCCCTACACCCGCCCTGTCACTGAAACAAAAGCGTAGGGAGGAGGGAGGTGGGAGAGGAGGCGGGAGGAAGGTTTAGAAAGACGATGGGGACAGCAGTAGGAAGGAGCTGGGGAGGGGGGTTAAGGTGGCGAGCAGAGCTGGGGGCCCAGAGTCCGCTCCCGTGCCGCGCGGCGGGTCGCTTACATGCCCAGGTCGCTGTAGGTGTTGAAGAACTCCATCTGGTTGCACGCCTGAATCCAGCCCACCACCCAGGTCTCGTGGCGGGGGATGGGGGGCATGACCACGCGGGCCGAGGCTTTGAAGTACGGGGTCTTGTAGCGCAGGACGATGGGCGAGGTCTCCTCGATGCGCGTGGGGCACTGGTCGATGGTGGCGCACACATCGTACACCACGATGTTCTCGCGCCGGATCCGCGCTTTGCAGGTGATGCTTTGGATACAGCCCATCCTGCAGCCCGGCGCCGGCACGGCGCGGCGTGGGGCAGCGCGGGGGCCCGCGCGGGCAGCCGGGGGCGCGTCACGCCGGCATGGCGACGCGCCGCTCGCTCCCGGTCAGACTCAGCTTGCACCTAGGAACCGGGAGCTGCCGGGCATCCTTGGGGAAGCCCCCTCCTCTTGCAGCCGCGCGGGGTCTCCGCTGCCCCGACGCCCGCCCACGCCCGCCCCCTCGCTCCGGCAGGGCGCGTGGAGGGTGCACTCCTAGGAGGCGAAGGGTGCCCTCGCCGGCTCCAGCGCCCGGGCGGAGGGCAGGGAGGGGAGCGGCGCTGCGAGGAGTGGTGCCCACCCCGGGCCGGAGCCCCCCGCCCCTCGCCGGAGAGGAGGAGGCGGCAGCGGCGGCGGCATGGAGCCGGGGGAGGGCGGCGGCGGCAGCGCCCGGTCTGTCTGCCTCCGCGGCGGCAGCAGCAGCAGCCGCCGCCGCCGCCGCCGCTGCATGAACCTCTGCACCGCGGCTGCCCCCCGCGTGCAGCGCACCCAGCGGCGGGCGAGCGGGCGGCCCGAGCGGCAGGCGGAGGCAGCAGCGGCAGCGGCGACCGGAGCTCCCGCCGGCCCCGCCCCGTAGCCGGACCGCGTCGACACTCCTCGGCCCGGCCGCCCCGGCCCGGGGGGCGCCAAGAGGCTGTGGCTCGGAGTGGAGGGCCCCTACGGCTGGGGCACCACAGGACGCGCTCCGCGGAGGAAACTGGCTGTACGCCATGAGTTTTGTCCCTCTCCGGCTGCCGTCCGGGTGGGGGGGTAATGTGTAAGGGTGGGGGTGTTTAAAGGGCCGCTAGCGCCGGGGTGGGGCCCCGCACGTGGGGTTGGGGCGGGGCGGGGCCCTGGTAGGTGGTGCCGTGGGGTAGGGGAGTAGGGCGGGCCCAAGCGCCACGGGGTGGGTGGGGCCGAGCAGGGCGCGGCGCTGTCCAGAGTCCACTGGGGAACCCAGTAGCCCGGTAGGGGCTGTGGAGTGTTTCGGGCAGCAGAAGGGTTAGGGGAACAGCTTTATCAGAGATTGGTCGTTACTCAGAATCTAGCTTGTTGGATTAGATTTAGGCTTGAGCCCTCTTAGTATCCTTCCTTCAGGCTCCAACAGTGTTACTAAATGCAGTGTATTTGCCTCTTTCCCTGACTGGATTTGTTCTGGAAGCTCTTCTTTCCACCAATGTGTAGTGGGGATACCCGAAGAATCCCTCCGTACTCCAACACTAAGTCTCTCATATGCCAGAGTTTTGGCAGACATTGGGCATTGTGTACAGTATGACCACGGTCATGTGTCTGATACTGCAGTCTAATGTGCCAAACAGGAAAAAATATTTAGCAGATGCTTTTACTAGGCATCTTCTTACATTTATATTTTCAAAGCCAATAGCTTCTAAGTATTTCATATCCGATCATTGAACATTTGCTGGATCAGCTGCCCAAGTGTGAAATACTAACAGGCCGCAGGAGGTGCTAGAGTTAGTCTTTAGCTAGGACAGATGTGTCGAGTAATTTTTAAATTGATTGAGATCTAAAAGCACTCTTCATCCTTGTTTTAACTGTTCTGACGCCTTGGTTCACTTTATAGTTAACAAAAAAGCAGTTTTTCCCTTTGATGACTCGTCTCTCTCATTTTACCATGTAGCCACAGACCTCAATCACTGGTCCTTTCATTCAGCAAAGGCTGACTGCCTGGCAGGAGCCAAACATAGTGCTAGGTACTAGGGATTTAAAGTTGAACACAAGAGCACATGGAACACTGGAGAAAATAAACCTGTTAACAGATTATTATAGTAAACTGTGACACCTGCTTTAGTGGGGATGTGTATCCAGTGCAGTGGAAAGCCAGACGTGTAAATCTCTGGCCACATGTAAATCTCTCAGTGGCCAGAGATTACATGTGACTTTGCTCAAGTAGTGACATTTAAATTGAATACTGACAGACTACAGAGTCTCACTGAAAAGAGAAAGGTGAATGAGTAGTACAGTACCAGCATTTGGCAAATGCAGAATGTATAGAGATATGAAAGAACTCATCCTGTACTGGGGGGAGAAACAACTCATAGTCAAGGCGTTTCTCAAAGTGTTATGTATCGACCGTGGACATCAGAATCACTGTCCAAGAATCAGTTGGTTGTTGATAGACCATATCTTTTTTCTTTTTAAAATTAAGACTACAGACTTTATTTTGATTTTACTAGTTTTTCCACTAATGTCTTTTTTATTTTCCTAGAATCTAATCCAAGATATGATGCTGCATTTAGTCATTACATCTCCTTATTCTTCTCAATCTGTGACAGCTTCTCAGTTTTTCTCTGTTTTTCATGACCTTGACATTTTTAAAGAGGACTGGTCAGATATTCTGTAGAATGTTCCTCATTTGTATTTATCTGATGTTTCCTCATGATTAGACCAGGGTTTTGGATTTTGGGGATGAATACCACGAAGATGAAGTGCCTTCTCATTGCATTATGTCAGGGGTACGTGATAGCAATATGACTTATTACTGGTGTTATTAACCTTGATCACTGGGTTTGGTGAATAATTTTTTTTTTTTACTTTTGTTTTAGGTTCAGAGGTACATGTGCAGGTTTGTTATATAAGTAAATTGCATGTCATAGGGGTTTGCAATTTAGATTATTTGGCATAGATTATTTTATCACACTGGTAATAAGCATAGTACCCAATAGGTATTTTTTTTTTTATCCTATGCCTCCTCCTACCCTTCACCCTCTAGTAGGGCCCGGTGTCTTTTCTCTTGATAGGACCTTATCTTAAACCTCAGTGGAAGCCAATGAAGGCAAGCCATGCATTTTGAGAAAAATTACTCTGCATCAATATAGAGAATAGAGGAGGCAGAGTTTCAGAATATTGTGATGACAGATGCTTTGACCGTCGGCCAGCTTGGGGCAGTGCTGTGGGGCTGGTGAGGCCTGGCTGTATTTGCATTTGAGAATCACTTAGGAGGTAAATTTATTTACTCGATAACTGAACAAGGAGATAGAAGTGGAAGCAGCTTGGGATTGTGGGTGATGTCATGTTAAGTTTGAGGTTCTCGGAGGTATTTGGGAGACGGGGTGGGATCAGTTTGAGTTTCAGTGGTTATTAGGTTCCAGGCAATAGACCAAAAGGAAAGCATTTCATTGGGGAATGTAGTTATCTTTCTTAATTTGAGTTGCTTGTCAGGCTGCAGTTTTGTGGATAAATAACTCCTTTGTCTTCTGGTGACACATGTTAAACCTTCATAAACAGGAAGGGGAATGGCAGCCTTTCCCAAAATATAGGGAAATCACATGAGAGAGAATATCTTACTTTTCAAACTTAAAATAAGATTTTGTTATATTTAGTAAAGCCAATAAAATGTAACATTATTCATGGACTTGGACCTTTGACATTCTCAGAGGGTTCATCCATGACCTTGGTGAGTCTCCAAAATCATGAACGTCATCATGGCATATAATTTCCACCATCAAGTACAGTAAAGTGTAACTGAAAAATGTAAAGAATCTTTTCAGACTCTTAATGGTTCTATGAATATGGGGCCAAAGTAATTTCTAAAGCTACTTAAATAAATGTTGCCATTAAAATAAACTTCTTGGCCAGCACGGCGGCTCACCCCTGTAATTCCAGCACTTTGGGAGGCCGAGGCAGGCGGATCACGAGGTCGGGAGATCGAGACCATCATAACTAACACAGTGAAACCCGGCCTGTACTAAAAATACAAAAAATTAGCCGGGCGTGGTGCGGGGCGCCTGTAGTCCCAGCTACTCTGGAGGCTGAGGCAGGAGAATGGCGTGAAACCAGGAGGCGGAGCTTGCAGTGAGCCAAGATCGAGCCACTGCACTCCAGCCTGGGCGACAGGGTGAGACTCCGTCTCAAAAAAAAAAAAAAAAAAAAAAAAGCTTCTTACTTCATTACCTTATATCTTTACCATATTAACGCCCTATTACCCTTACTCTGCGAAGAAAAAAATTGATCACAGTATGAGAATTATTGTGTGGATGTCGATGAGAAAGGGAGGAGAGCTAAGTGGTACTGGGACACAAATCCCAGTGTTAGGAGTGGTCATTCACTAGCTGAGTGGCTGGCAAGCACAGTCTGGCCTCCTGGCAGCCCCATTCAAATTTCTGTCTCAGCAAATTACCTCATGACAGGGACGTTTTGGATTACTCACTGAGGGTTTTTATCATTCATGCATATTCAGTCTGCAAATGCCAATGCAGGGCTATCTGTAGCTCAAATGAAATCCCCAGAATTGCAACAGTTTCTCTGTGCAGTTCTTCTAAGTTTCTCTTTCTCTCTCCTCGTGGTAAGTCCCTTGCCTCTATTAACACATTTAATGCTATTTCACAGTTCCTTGCTCACACTTTGTCTCTCCCAATAAGCTGTTCACTCCTCAAGAGAACGCACCATCATGCCCTGTTGCCCAGCCTAGTGCGTGGCACCTAGGTGCTCCTCAATAAACATTTGAATGACTAAAAGTATTCTTAAAAATCCAATAAAGCATTATTTCCCATATATCATATTTAGTAGAGTGCCAGTAAAATGTAACATGATTCACAGACATGGACCCTTGACATTCCCTATAAGCTTCCCTCTAAGCTCTCTCTCAATACCTGCAGCAAGCACATGTTTTTATTCTAATTCTTTCTGCACTGTACCTCTTTGTCCCCCGACTCTTTTCTTAATGTGCCTCCTTGATGTTAAGTGATGCCCTTTGTCTTCGAGCACTATACATGATCTCAAGGGTTATCAGTTCTAGACACCATGAAATGGGAAAACTGCAATGACAAGACCTTGACAGCAATCATTCCTTGTGAATAATTTCACTGGAGTTTATTCTCAGGGCACAGTACAAATGATCCTTTGTACTTCCAGCTTCTGATGTTCTTGGGCATGACGGAGCTCCTCAGTTCCCCGAGTTAGAGCTGTGCTGTACACTCTCCAGGATGCTGGCCTCTGTGCCCCTTTACAATCCACTCCTTCAGCTGTTGATGACTCGTTCCTTCCGGAAGCAGGGTAATCTCTGACTTTATTTTTCCTCTTGATTGACTCATTACTCAATTTGTCAAGTGAGCTTTTTAGAAACTCTGGGTCACAAGGGCCTATTTTCTAGTTGACCTTGGCAAGGGTTTTCAGAAACTGTAGAACAGACTACCAAGAGATGTTGAGGAATTGCCTCTGGAACTGTTAAAAACAGAGATGAATTTCTGTCTCACTTAGATGGCCCAAAGACAGGCAAGAGGTTAGCCTCAGGCCCAAGAGTGCAGGATTAAGGAAACAGCTCCTTCTTGGTTGTGACCTCTCCCTACCACCACTTCAGAGCCAGGGTTACTAATTTCTCTTCCAGGACAGGCTAAGAAACTCAACAGGGAGTGGAATATGGCAAGAGACTAAGGCACTGTGCAGAAGTCATTCAGTCCAAGATGTGGCAGCTATTGTGTGGTTAAAGTAGTCAATATTTATCAAGCTTTTTCAACCAGCCTTGCATTAGATTAGGTCACAGAAACTATGAAGAAGGATACCTTGGTTCCTCAGCTATTCTGTTGTAGATCTGCTGTGCCTATCTCTGCCAAATTCAAAGTCATTTTCTCTGTCCTGATCTGTCAGATTTAACACTCTTAAAAGAAAACTACTTTGAATCCCATGATTCTGCAAATCCTGATTCTCCTTTTAGCTTCTCTGACTCCTCTTGCTTTCCTCATTTTCCAGGGTCGTATTTCCTAAGGGTCTCCCCAATTCTACCTGAACTCCCTCAGGGTATTTATCCATGTTTTAACTGGTATTTTTCATGGATATCTTCCAAGTTTGTCTTGCCAGCTGAGCATTTCTCCTGAACTCAAGGTCAGCAGGCCCATCTGCCTGCTGGATGTTTTCATTTGGATGTACTGCTGTGTCCTCCTCCATTGCAATGAGTTTTTTTTTTTTTTTTTTTTGAGACGGAGTCTTACTCTGTCGCCCAGGCTGGAGTGCAGTGGCCGGATCTCAGCTCACTTGCAATGAGTTTTGATACCTCTCTTTCTGTGAGCCAGTGTCTCTTCCTGACTACCTGTTCCTGGCTGAAGGCACCAGTGTCTTCCTACTCTTAAAGTCCAGAACCATCTTGGTCTCCTCCCTCTCCATCTTTGCCACTCTTATCTAACGCATCAAGTCAGAGCAAATTTTGATCATGTGTTTCCCTACTGTGGAAACCTTCTGTGTTTTCTTATTACTATTAAATTCATCATAAATCCCTCAGGTTGGTATTGAAGTGCTGCACCATGATGGGACCCCAACCAACCTGCATTTCTAGCCTTCTTTCCCTTTACTTCCTACCCACCCTGGGCCTCAGGTCAAGCAGATGACTCACCAGTCCTTCAGCAGTTTCCTCTCCTCTGTTTTGGTTAGGCCATGTCCTCTGACTGTATGTTCAAGCCCCACCCTGTTCCATGACAATTATAATAACCATGTGTATCTCATTTATTCCTGGCATAAGTCTGTGAGGTAATATCATTTTCCTCTTTTACAGATAAAGGTGCAGTGGAAAAGAGAGTAAGAAACTTCCCCAACGTCACAACTGGCAAGTGGCCAGGCTAGGACTCAGACCTCCATCGGACCACACGCTAATGACCCTCTGGTTCCCCTGAGAACTTCTGGGAGCACTTCAGCTATACATGATCTTTCCCACCCTAGAGTCCTGCTCAGAACATGAGTAACTGATGCCTGGAGACACTGAGTAACTGATGCCTGAATGAATAAAATAACAAGGTTTTGTAATAGATTTATAGAAAGATCAAAGGAGAAGGAAGAATCAAGGATAAATCCAAGAGGCTAATAGCTTAAAGGACAGTAATACCATTGTCAAAGTGAATCACCTGAGACGAGGAGAGTTTAGTAGGTTGAGAACGACAATGATCTTGATGTTAAAGTATCCAGGTGTTCAAGTGAAGTGAAGATACCCTGTGGGGGAAGTCACTAATGAACACATCTTGTTTGAGTGGTCATTTAAAAATTATAGCTTAGTGCAACTCCTTCCTTCTCCTGTTTCTCCCTCCTTTCCTTTCTATCCCTTTCTTTCCCTTCTTTACTTTCTTCCAGAAATATCATTGAGCCTTTTCTTAGTGCCTGTTGTTATGGTGGTGCTTAGAGATTCTGTGTCATGTAAAATACTACATGTAGTTCTTACCTTATTAATAGCACTCATACTTTTAAAAATACAATTTATTTATATGTCTCTCTCGTGAATACATTATCATTGTCTTGGGTTTGTGCATTGTGTTTAATTCGATTTTGTGTCATCAGTTCTAAGCACAGTGCCTGGCACTTTGTATGTGCTCAAACGATAATGAGTAAGAGGTGGCCTGGTGAGAAGTAGGGGAAGGGGTATTGCAGGTTAAGACCAATGCTTCTCAAATTATTATGCACATACACATCACCTGGGAATCTTGTTAAAATGCAGATTCTGATTCAGTAGGTCTCGGTGGGGCCTGAGATTCTGCATTTCAAATGACCTTCTAGATCTTTGTTACTCAAAATGTAGTCTGAGGACCAGCAGCATTGGCTTTCAAATTTGGGAAGCTTGATAGAAGGGATAATGTTCTAGGGAGAAGCAGGAAGTTTAGTATGGCAAGCATAGCACATGGGGTACAGGGGTGGGGAGAGGTAAGGTCAAAAGGGAGAGTAGGACCAGAGCCTGCAGATCCCAATGTCTACATGAGGCAGAGGGAGGTATAGTGAAAAGCTAATGCAACTGGAGTCAGAGGTACTTGAGTTCTAATCTCACCTTGGACAAATAATAGCTATATACTTTCCATATCCCTAGGCCGCATGTTCCTTGTTTATAAAATGAGAATAAGGAGAACACAATGTCTTTTTTTATGAGGTTGTCATGAGCATAAACTGAATGTAAATCTCCTAGTGCAATGCCTAGCCTGTGGTAGGTACTCAATAAATGGTAGTGAGCATTGTCACCATTGCATGTGATGGACAATATGATAGAGAAGACATAATCCCTGCCTATAGGAATTTCCAAAATGGTCAGTTTCCAAAATGAGCCTCCTGGCTATGGCCCCTCCATTTTTCCTGTTTCAGTTTCATGACTAAAGCAGGTAAATTGTCAGTTGGTTGCACAGCTTGAGGCCCTGGGTGGGCTTGCCACTTGCAAAGAAACCCAGGTCCGTAAAACCATCAGCAGAAGGTCATTACCTTCTCTGGATTTGCTTTGGACTCATTCATATTTCTTCTAGTCACCTTTCCTCTTTTTTTCTCTTCTTACTTCGCCCTTGGGTTTCCCTACCAAACACTGGCTGATCTTGGATAAGGTGTGTTTTACCGTGATCCCTCTGCATGGGTCAGAGACTGGGATTTAGTCTGAGGATTTATCCAGCATCATATTAGAGCAGCAGCTCAGTGCTGGTGCATGTCTGCAAGCATTCCTCATCAGCAGGGTTGGCAGCTGTCCAGCTTGCTGCTGTGTGGAAGGCAGAGCCACCCCTTGTCCTCTCCAACTCCCTTGCCATTGCCACTATTCAGTCTTCATCCACTAGGGCACTGGTCTCCAAAGGGTCTACACTGGAGGAAAAGAATGATATAAGAGAATTTCTATTTTCCATTATTTTAAACATTTTCTGTTAAAATTTATATTTTATGTTTTATTAGTTAATTTATCAGTGTTGTGCTACTGACATATATTATTTATAAATAAATAAATAAATAAACCTAAATGGCAACCACTGATCTAAACAATTGCAATTCCTTCTAGCTGATCTCCTTATCTCAATCCTTTCTTTTATATTACACTCTGAATTATCTTTCAAAAACACACTTCTTATTGTTCACTGGCTTATCTAAAGCCATTCATTCACTTATTCATGCATTCATTCATGCATTCATTCATTCATTCATTCATTCACTTGCTGAGCAGCTGCCATCTGTCAACCATTGAATGAGGTGCTGGACAGATGAAGATGGATAAGATACTGCCCTCGTCCTTACAGAATTCAGGGCTGCTTGTGACCTCCTGCTCCCCTGTGTGGTGAAAAAGACTTTGTAATCTGGCCCCTTCCTGCAGCCTAAACTCTCACCCCTCCACTCACATTTAGCCACATCGAGATTCTTAGCGTTGCCCAAACAGTTTGCTGTGTGCTTTTTACTTTTACATCCCACAAGCATGTATACTCTGTGAGGGTGGGGTCCTTGCCTTTTTGTTCACTAATCAACCCCAAAAGCTTAGTATAGCACCCAACCTAGAGTGGGCACTTAAACAAATGTTTATTGAATGCATGAATGCCTTGCACATGTTGATTCCTCTTCTTTGAGGTCTTTCTATCTGATAAATGTCTGTCCACCCTTTAAAAGTCACTTCCTCTGTGAAGCCTTGAAGCCTTCCTGCTCCCTGGCCCCCACATACGTACCCTCCCATGCTCAGTGAGCTCTTTTTCTTTCTCCTGGCAGCTCTGGTGAATATTCCTCCACATTAGCAATTGCCAGGGTGTCCTGCAACTGCTTATGTGTCAGTGTCTTCCGCTAGTGTATATGCTCCTTTTGGGGTTGTCACTATATGTTTTCCATTTTTATATCCTGGTGCCTATCTCAGACTAAATATTTAATAATAGTTTCAGAAAGGAAAGGGGGATGGAAGAAGTGAAGGCTGATGTCCTTGTAGATCTTGCTGGGCAGAGAGACTGTGATGTATAAAGGGCTAGATCAGGCCCTGGTGGTCTTCCCTTCAATCACCTCCTGTAAAGTATTGAATTGTGCGCCCTAGAAGAGATCTTGAAGTTCAAACCCCCAGTAACTCAGAATGTGACCTTATTTGGCACAGTGTTGTTGCAGTTGTAATTAGGTAAGAGGAGGTCATGCTGGAGAAGGTGTGCCTTTAATATAATATGAGTGGTCAGTCCTTATAAGAAGACACCGATGCACTGAGATAATGCCCTGTGGTGACAGAGGCAGAGACTGGAGTCATGCAACCAAAGAATGCCAAAGATGGATGGTCACCACCAAAAGCTAGGAAGAGGCAAGAAAAGATTCTACCCAGAGTCTTGGAGGGAGCATGCCCTGCTAGCACCTTGATTTTGGACTGCTAGCTGCTAGAACTGGGAGAGATTAAAATCTCTGTTGTTTAAAGCCCTGCAGTTTGCGGTGCTTTGTTGTTACAGCAGCCTAGGAAACTGGAACACCTCCCTGACTTCAGATGAGGCTCCTCCCTGCGTGCTCTGCATCACCCCTGCTTGGACAATTAAGTTACACCTGACTAAGGTCTGCCAGAGGCCCAGCGACACCCTCTGAGCCTTAGCAGTGCCAGCGTATCCTGGTTGTGGGCTGAATCTGATCTACAGCCTTGTTCCCAAGGCTCACTTTGGACTCTGGTCCTTGTCACAGAGTTTCCACCTCTTTCCTAGGATCTGCTGTTTACCCCATGTCCCACTTCTAAGAACTGGCATCCCTCTGTTTTCTTGAGTGTTCCAACTGAATTCTCCACATTTGCCCTTCTCCTTTGCCCCTAACCTACTTTTTTCACACAATAATCAACATGATCTTTTAAAAACTGGAATAAGATTGTGTCCCTTATTCTCAAAAAACATTTCAATGGCTTCCTACCTCTCTTGGGACTCCATTTTCAGTCTTACCATGTGGTGCGACTATGATAAGGTGCTTCATGAGCTGGTTCCTGGCTGCCTCTCCTGCTTTATCCTGTACCATGTCCTATCTCATCTGTTCCGTCTGCACAGTTTCCTTCTTTCATGTCACTGAATGAGTCAAGCCTCACTTTCTGCCTCAAGGCCTTTGTGCAAACTCTTTCTTCTGGTGAGATCAGTCTTCCTCCTGTACCCCTGTCCTGACCTCCAACCTGCAACCTCCAACCTCCACCCTCCAGCCTCTGCACTTTCACATAGCCAACTCATCCTTTAGGTGCAGCAAACCTAAATGCTGCATTCTCAGAGATGCTTTCAACCCCACACACCCAGACAGGGCTCATTTTTGTGCATTCTTGAAGCCCTCTGGACCTCTTTCCCACAGGACTTATCATATGAGTAATTAAATAATCATTTCTGTGATTATATAATTAATTAATTGTTTTTATTTTGAGATGGAGTTTCACTCTTTTTTTTTTATTATACTTTAAGTTCTAGGGTACATGTGCACAACGTGCAGGTTTGTTACATATGTATACTTGTGCCATGTTGGTGTGCTGCACCCATCAACTCGTCAGCACCCATCAACTCGTCATTTACATCAGGTATAACTCCCAATGCAATCCCTCCCCCCTCCCCCCTCCCCGTGATAGGCCCCGATGTGTGATGTTCCCCTTCCCGAGTCCAAGTGATCTCATTGTTCAGTTCCCACCTATGAGTGAGAACATGCGGTGTTTGGTTTTCTGTTCTTGCGATAGTTTGCTGGAGTTTCACTCTTGTTGCCCAGGCTGGAGTGCAAAATGGCGTGATCTCAGCTCACTGCAATCTCCGCCATCGAGGTTCAAGTGATTCTTCTGCCTCAGTCTCCTGAGTAGCTGGGACTATAGGTGTGTGCTGCCATCCCTGGCTAATTTTTAAAATATTTTTAGTAGAGATGGGGTTTCACCATGTTGGCCAGGCTGGTCTTGAACTCCTGACCTCAGGTGATCCACCCATCTTGGCCTCCCAAAGTGCTGGTATTATAGTCATGAGCCACCACGCCCAGCCTATAATTATTTAATCTGTCTTCCTTGATAGATTATAAGCTTCATGAGGGTAGAAACTATGTTTGCTTTTTTCATTGCTATTTCCCCAGCCCTCAAAACAATGCCTGATACCTAGTGACTGTTGAGAAAATATTTGTTGAATAAATGAATGAGGTTGAGACCTGTCTTGGTAACCTACCTAGTATCCCAGTCCTTATAGAGACATTGTCCTACTTCACTCTCAACACTCCCTCACCCCCTTGAGTGGGAGAAAGATCCCCTAACTCCAGCGTAGTGCAGGGGTCATGCTACTTCCTCTTAGATTTCCCTCACACTGCCTGCTTCTGGCTGCTCCTGGATCTGTTTCTGTTATGTCCCCTGCCAGGACATGTTCATTGTTCCATGTTGGAAGCTCTAGTGCCAAGGCCAGGGCTCCTTGATGACGTGTTGTACCTGTGGGACTAGACACATTTCTCTCTGCACTTGCTTTGGGATCTCCACATTAGTTCCAGGTCCCACCCCTCCTGGTCTGCCCCATCCAGATTGTCAGGGTCAAGTGTCTGGAGACACAGCAAGAGGATTTGAGAAGCCAATGATGGGATCTTCAGGGATCGATTGTTCAGGGAGTGCTACTGTATGCTGTGTTTACTTAGAAAATCCAACATGGGCCTCAGTCCAGGCTAAATAAACACAACATAAGGGCAGAAACTCGTGGCATTTACCGCTAAGATAAGTAATTATTTTTATTACTGCTAGAAACTATTGAGTTATGAATAGAAAGGAAGTCCAAATCATACTCAAATAAAGGGAATGAGCAATATAGGAAGAAAACAATACAAAAGGGAAGGAGAAAACCTGAGAATCCCTTTACGTTGGGTATTGTGTTTACTGGAAGAGAAACTAATTTTATCTGTATCACTCAGTAAGTATCACACACAGTGGAAGCAAAATAACATTAGTGTTTACACTTCCTGAGGCAGCTGGGGACAATAGCCACAATCCTGCACTGACATGAGATAAGCATCGAGCAGGTCACACAGCACAGTTTCATTTCCCAAGCCCCCCGTGGTGCTAGATGGGGAAGGCTATGCTGTTTCCCTAAAATGTTTGAAGCACAATTGATGACGTCTTACATAAGCCCACAGCCCGGCACTAGGAGCTTTATAGGAAAGTTGTGTGTCTGAGACTTTGTGCCTGTCCGTTAACAAAGGACTGGTAGCAGTAGTAACTCCTTTGGTCTTGGGCAAGTCACATAAATTCTTTGAGCCTCAGCTTCTTTGTTTGCATTTGTAATTCAAAAAGATCTTCATGGCTGTTTCCAGATTTCCTCCTGTTTTTGTCTTGGGAAACCCCTTGATAACTGCCTAGGACAGGAGATGAGTATCTGATAAAGAACTTGAGATCTGGTAAAACGATGCTAGTCAGTTCTTCCATAGAAATGAATATCAGTTTGGGGGATGGGAAGAGACTAGGACAAAGAGAAGACAAGGGAGAGAAGAGAGAATGAATGGCCTACTAAGATGTGTAGTGTGATCTACCCATTAGAATAGGGAGATCCAATGTTCAGTTTTAAGTGGTTTCTATTATATTTTCATGTGAGAGACCCACTTCTCCATATCTCCAAGTCTTCAACACAGTATTCTTTACATACACAGTCCCTGTATGTATATGTGTGTGTCTGTATGTAGATTAAAGAATGAGTTCTAAAGCTGGGTTAATTATAGGGCAAATATACAGAAACAACTATGAGTCAAAGTGGAGACCAAGAGTTGAGAAGTTACATGAAGTCAGAGTCAAGGGAGACTATGAGGACATAAGCCCCCTGGAATTGACAGAAATCTTGAAAAGGAAATTGGATTTCCTAGCGACATGGGATGAGAATTTAAGCCAATCTAAATCTTTCTCAAGGAGAAGGAAAACCTAAGCACAACTGGGTGACATATAAAATGAGAAAAATAAGGATGACACAAGAGCAGAAATCTTTGTGGACGCTACCTTTGGAATGAGTAATTGTTTTTATTACTGCTAGAAACTTCCTTGCCCTGGTTATCTTATATGGTTGTCATGAGTTGAGAAGGATAATGCATGTGAAAAGATGATCAATGTCAAATAATTACTATTTTAGGGGACTTAAAGCCTTCTCTGCTTGTGTCCCAGACTTTATCACCCAATTTCCAATCTGGAAAGAGTTGCACAAAGATTATTTTTTTGTTTATTTGTTCTTGTTTGTTGGAGATTAAGGACTACCCCATGGGACAGCATCTTCCTGAGCATGCTATGGTAATAGCTAAAATAAATGCAAAGCTGAGCAATTTGGCAGTGGTCTAGAGAGATTGAGCAATTTCCTGCTTGAAAAGAAGAAATTAAAATACTACATTAAACTTATGAAAAAAAATGAGTGACCAGTGGAGGCAGTTCAGCTTCTTTTCCAGATGAGAGAGAGTGATGGGTCCTGAAAAGGGGAATCTAAAGAAGTTCTCCAGGTAAGGAGTAGAAGCGAAAGCAAAAGTGATCTTCTCTGTTTCTTATTTATTTATTTATTTATTTATTTATTTATTTTAGAGACAGGGTCTTACTCTACCACCCAGGCTGAAGTGCAGTGGTGCCATCATAGCTCGTTGCAGCCTCAACATCCTGGGCTCAAAGAATCCTCCCACCTGAACCTCCTGAGTAGCTGGGACTATGGGCATGTGTTACCAGGCACAGCTAATTAAAAAAATTTTTTTTTTGTAGAGACAAGGTGTTGTGATATTGCCCAGACTGGTCTTGAACTCTTGAGTTCAAGTGATCCTCCTGCTTCAGCCTTCCAAAGCACTAGGGTTACAGGCTTGAGCCACAGCACCCGGGCTTCTGTGTTTCATCTAAGGTTTACAGGGATGTAGAAACAATTGAGCAGAATGTGTCAATGTGAAGACATTTGAGCAGAAATGCTAAAAACCAAAAACAGACTGGGAAGTTAGTGTGATGAGATACGTGTCAAACAACAAGAAAACCACCCCCAGGCACATTAGACTAGGGCAACGACCCCCAACACCCCCCAGGTGGAAGCCACTGTCCCCATGGAACTGGCGGGCTTTGTCTGGAAGATTAGATGATTTCTAAGATGTAAAATGGTAAACTTTCCAGGCATCAATCTGAGGAAATTGTAGGGCTCTCCTCATTTGTTTCATCTCTTTCAGGAAAGCCTATTCTTTACTTCCTGTTGTCCAATGGCTGAAATCTTGTTTTATAAAGTTTGTTCAGTTTTTAAATTATTTAACGAGGGAAAGAAACTTAGGCTATTTTTACTCCATCTTGGTTGAAAGTGAAAGTAGACATAAAATAGCTTAAGGTGAAATTGCTTAAAGATCTGACTTTTATGGAGCCTCAGTTTCAAAAAATAATGCCATGTTCATGAAATCCTAGAACATGAAAACCCTAGAGTATCTAGGGAGCAAGAGGACAATCTCAACATGCCTAAAATCTGCACAATTTGTTCCATTCTGCCTCAGATAAAAGCACATGCTGGGCCCTGCTGAAAGCTTTACTAGAGTAAGACAGAGGAGCCGCCAGTCATCACTGGATTCTGAGGCTCTGAGCTTACCCTTCGTTTCAGTGAACCCACCTGCCCCACCCAGGGCCCTGGTCACAGTAGATTTGCCTGGTTTCCTTGAAGACTATTTCTACCCATGTTTCCAGGGAAACAGGCCTGAGCCCTATGGGGCCTCCTAACCCCTCAACATTAAAACTCAAGACAGAGACATGAAGCCATCCTCCCATCTCCTATGGCCAGCCATAGGAGATGATGAGGAAGTAGCACGAAGTGACTTTAAAACACAATTAACTCTGTTGCAGCAGATTTATGATAAATCACTTTCTTTCCTTACAGAAATTCAGATTTCCTGGGTTGGAGGGACCTGTTGAAATAAGGAGTAAGAGCTGGGCAGCTTCCTGTGCTGTAGGGGAACTGATGGCCTGGATGGTTGAGCATCCCTGAGGACTGCCCTCTGGGAAAAGATCTTGAAATAGAATTCTCAGGGGGATAAGCCTCTCCTCGAGCCTAGAATCCTTGTTTCAGAGAGTCTGGCCAAATGGCCTAGAAGATTCTTTTCTAGTACTCCTTGGAAGTCAATATCATTTCCCTTCCAGTTTATTTTTATTGAATCAGAGAATAGAACTGAATAGAAACCAATACCGAGGAGGTGCAGTCAGGGTGGCCCTGACAAGGGAAGCTCCCACCTCCTTGAGTGACCATGAAGTGTTTTTTGTTAGGGCAAACTGTGATGGTTCCAATAATGATGATAGATTACTGTAGTGATGACAGATACCAGGTGTCATTTCTGTGCACAATACATAGCAGGCCCTGTTGATCACAGGGTACGAGCACAGGTGTGTTCAATGCTTCTGAATCAGCAGCAGTGCCCAACATAGGTCAGGACACACAATAGGTATATAGCAAATGCTCACTGAATGAACAAGCCACAGAGTTCCATAGTTGTCATGGACTTGGACAGGGCCACGTTTATTGAGCTCTTCCCACGTGTGTGGCACCAACAATGTGTCATACAAAACTCAAAAGACCTCACCTGCCACAGGGAGTTTTCCAATCTGGGAGTAAAAACTGTAGTACAAAGTTGTCATGTCTACAAAAGCAGTGTCTCACAAGTCCCAGAAGAAAGAGATCACTTCATTCTATGTTTTTGCTTAAACAGTAGCCCTCTGCGGCACTCTCTGTTTTCTAATCAGCCTGTTCTGAAGTGCTTCCTATGTTTTAGGACATTTTCTGCATTGTAAATCTCACCTCCTTAAAAGGAAAGCCAGATACTTGCTTTCCCACTTCCTTGCAGCTAGAGCATATTTACCAGATCCAAGTTTTGCCAATCAGACCCTCTGATGGAAGACTTCAATTAGGGAAAGAACAGAGTGAGGAAGCAAGGGCTGTAACCCATTTTCTGATGAGGATAACTATGGGGCACTTTGTTGTTAGGTGTAACAGAGGTGGAGTTTTGGGCTTCCAGGGCCCCGTATCGGGGCTGGAGTCTCTGTTGGAGCCAACCACAGTGTGGTCCAAGTGTTGTCCCTGATCATGTTACCTTCAAGCTTGGCTTTCTGGCTCTCCTGGAGATTTTCTGAGCTACCCAGTATCTTTTAATAAATTCTTTTTCTACTTAAGGTAAGTGGAGGAGGTTCTGCTATGTGTAACTGAGAACCTGATAGATACGCCTCTTGGTTGTTGGTTGTTAAGGGCCAGTGCTTCTTGTTTATGTGAATGCAAATTAAACTCATTTGTTCTGTGATTCAAGGTACAACGTTCTAAGAGTTGCTAGGTCAGAATGAGCAAGCAGGTCCCAAATTACCCTTGAAGGAGTGACTAGAAATCTCACTTCTGAAAGCTTCCTTACAGTTTCTGCATTCTAAATATACTCAGAATGAATCACATTAGTTTGCTTCTGTGCCTGTACCATCCATTTTTGGTAAGTACACCTGGATACCCAAGCCAGAGATGTGCAGTCATCCCAGACTCTTCCTCTCTCTCACCTCCCAGCCACAAGCTTCTAGAATTTCATTTCATTACTATTGTTTAAGTAATTGCTCTTCTGCACATCCCAACAGCTCCTGCCCTGGCTTAGACCTCCATTCATGGTATGTGTCTCCCCGTTCAGCTCCCTGCCTCTAGCCTCTTCACATTTCAGGTCATCTTCCATGCCACTCAATTTAGTTACGCCACTCTCCCTTCTAGGAGGAGACGAGTTTTCAATCTTCTTTGTGATCTTGCCCCAGACAACTGTTTTAAACTCACTTCCTGCTACTTTCTCATCATCTCCTATGTCCAGCCACCCACCAGTCTCCAAACACCAGGTTCTCATTGCAGCATCTTAAGAGTGCACTGCTCTTTCTTCTCGAAATGTCCTTTATCAAATCATGCATCTGGCATACTCCTACACATCCTTCAAGATTTTGCGAGAATGCCACCAACTCTGGGAGACAGATTCTGCCATTTCCAGCAAAGTGAAGTGCTTTTTTCCCCCACTGTGCTCGCAAGGCACCATTCCCCATTCTTCTAGTATATCACTTAAGTACTTCAGTGTAGTTATTGACAAAGAGTGTATTTTTCTATTAGATGATGAGGATGTGAGGGGTAGACCTGGAGTCCTCTTCATCTATGAATCTCCAGGGCTGAGGATGGTGCCTGACACTTAGTAGGTACTCAGCTGATGCTTATGAAATTAATTAATTAATCAATCAATGATAAAAACAATTTCAGGAAAGAACCTTGGAACTAATCTAAATTTGGAAACTAAACTAATTTGGGAACCTGCACTTCCAAATAGAGGCTATTATTAAAGTAGTAAGATTCTATTCACTCCAACCATACATGTCTCCTCTTCACTGGGCCAAAGGCACCCTCACCCCCCAGGGGAATTTTTCTGCCCAGGCAGCTTAAAGGCAGACCCAGAAAAAGAAATTACATGTACCTGCTAATTTACAAACACCTAGATATCTGGAATAGTAATTAACACAGAGCTCACTAATAGGGAGTAATTAATAGTTAAACGTTGGCATTTAACAAAATGGTGTTTTCCCCTTTTTCTACCCAAGCAATGAGTTTAAGTTGAAGATGCTCAAAATGGCTTGAAATGGGAGGAAATCCTTCCAGATACCACGTGTATTTAAAAGGCAGTGCCACTTGTGGGCATCCTTCATTGCTATCATTAACCACAATGGTAACAGCAAGCATTTACTGAACATTTACTGCCAGCCGAGGCAGAGGTGCAGAATTGAAGGCAGGGCCACTTTCATAAAAGTCTCTCGTACAAAAACAAATTATGCCGCAAATTAAATAAATTTGAAGTGAGACAGGTGATAATTCACAATCCAAAAAGACCCTCTGCTATACCAAAGGATCTCCCACAGGGCTGTTTTGAATAGGAAACTCCGTGAGAGCACTTAACATATCATTGAGTTTATAAGGAATCGATTAAGAACGAATTCCTTTAGAAACCAATCTATTGCATAATGGGGGTGTAGCTCCTTTTAGAATTGCAGCTCCAATTTTTGCCTTGTCAGCAACCTTCACACAGCAACACTATGCAAAGGAAAGTACATGGACAGGGTCTGGAACCTGGGCTTGAGTCTGGCCTTTGGCCATGCTGACTGAGCATGGGCAAGCTAGCCTCAGTGTTTTCATCTGAAACTGGGACCAACAATCTTGGAGCAAGAGGTGAAAAAGAGACTGAATGTGAAGGGCCCACGACATAGGTGGTTGTTCATTCATTGGCTTACTAGGGCTAGCATAACAATTTACCACAAATTGAATTACTTAAACAACAGAAATTTATTGCCTCGCATTACTGGAGCTTAGAGATATGGGATCAAGGTGTTGGAGTGGTTCCTTCTGAGGGCTGTTCCACGTCTCCCCCCTAGCTTCTGGTGGCTTGCTGGCAATCTTTGGCTTTCTTGGCTTCTGTTGTGTCACTCCAATCTTTGCCTATATCATTATATAGAGTTCCCCCTGTGTCCACATCCAATACGACCCCATCTCAACAAATTACATCTGTAATGACCCAATTTCCAAGTAAGTTCACATTCTGAAGTATTGGGGGTTGACACTTTAACATACTAATTTTGGTGGGGGACCCAGTTCATACCATAACAACTCATTATTGTTCTCAAGTCACTGAAATAACAGACAAACTGTGTTTTTCTGTTAGATATTTTGCTTTTCTAGGCTAGATGTTGCCAAGTGAAAGGTATTTTTATAGAAACAATAGCAAACCACAAAGAGAAGCACTTGGACACAGAAACTCAAGGCAAAAGGGACGTTTTTAGCAGAGAGCAGATTGGGTTACAACTTGGGCAGCAAATCCAGTAACAGTTTCATTTATTCCTGCCATCCGTTTCGGGAAAGGAAGTGTATTCAGTGTATTCATCAGCGTTTTGGTCACATCCTCCTTACCACATTGAGGAGTACGAGGGAGGCCTGGCATTCTTCTTGTCATGACTCACTTTTTTGCAGGAAGATTTCTCACACACTGGAATAATCCTTCTGTCAGGTAGAGACAGCCCTCTGCCTCCAGAGTTCTGCCAAACCAGTTACAGAAACAACGAATCGGTAATTTCTTTCTAAGCATGGATTTTATTATTCTCCCAAAAAAAGTGAATTGATGCTACTGTCCTATAGATTCTATTACCATTGAGTTGCTGGAGATTTAGAGGTCAGAAGCTGGAAGAAATAACTTTGGAGGCTTTCAAATCTGTGACGTACTTGTTTTGTGTTCTGGCCCGCACAGGGATCCTGGGCTATTTGGGTAGATTGTGTTAATGGCCCCATTTGTTCCCATCTTCCTGCTTTCGTGCATTTGGTAATGATCTCCCACACTGCCTTCTGGTACAGCCAGGTGTCTTGCTTTTGCCAAAGGGAGTAGCTTGAAAAGAGCTTGTGCTTTAGGGTTTATCCTTTTGCTGCTCTAGCAGCCTCTGCCTCTGCCACTGCTTGATCAAGCTCAAGCTAGCCTGCTGGAGGAAGAGACAGCACATGGAACCGAGACAAGCTGTCCCAGCTGAACCTTATTAGATTAGCCAGCCAGCTCTGCAGCTGATCACAGATGTATGCAGGAATCCAGCTTATATTAGCTGAGCCAGGCCCAGGCTGGCAGAATCGCCCTGCTGAGCCAAGCCCAAATTGCAGATTCTCCTATTTGTGAGCTAAAATAATGCTTTTTTTGTTTGTTTGTTTGTTTTGGGTTGTAAGTGACTTGGTTTTGGGGTGGTTTGTTATATAGTAAAACCTTACTAAACACAGATATTTCCCCAAAGATTTTTCTAGAGTCTAGTACCACTGGTAAGATCATGTGTTTTGGGATTTTGGAAGCAGCTTTCTATAAAGCTGGGTGAAATTAATAGATACTAGATCCTAGGCTAGGAGGTGGGACACCAATCATGCTCTCTGTCCTTTGGGAGCACAGGCTTTCGAGTCAACTGACTTCAAATCATGGCACCGTGTCAAGGTGGGGTAACAGGTATAATAAACAACATAAAAATCTCTGTGCTTAACACAATACAGATGTATTCCTTTTCCATGTCAAGGTCCAGTTATATATATTTGGTGTCTTATACATGTACAATCAGCTGTGGAGTTGGCTGGGGGCTGGTTAATATAAGAAAGCTCAGCTGGGATGTCTTGTCTCTGCTCTATGTGATATCTTATGCTCCAGAATACTAGTTTGAGCTTGATCATACTTATATATGTATATCTCTATGAAGAGATTCAGGGACTGTGATAGTTAATTTTATGTGTCAACTTGACTAGATCACAGGATGCCCAGATCTCTGATTAAACATTATTTCTGGTTGTTTCTTTCAGGCTGTTTCCTAAAAAAGATTGGCATTTGAATCTTTTTACTATGTAAGAAGATCACCCTGGCCAGGCGTAGTGGCTCATGCCTTAATCCCAACAATTTGGAAGGCCAAGGACAGCCACTTAATTGAGCTCAGGAGTTCGGGACCAGTCTAAACAACATGGCAAAATCCTGACTCTACAAAAAATACAAAAATTAGCTGGCATGTTGGTGTGCACCTGTAGTCCCAGCTACTTGGGAGGTTAGGTGGGAGGATCACTTGAGCCTGGGAAGTGGAGGTTGCAGTGAGCCATGATTGTGCCTCTGCACTCCAGCCTGGGTGACAGAGTGAGACCCTGTCTCAAAAACAAACAAATGAAAAACTCCAGAAGATAGACCTTCCCAGTGTGGGTGGGCCTCATATGATCCTTTCAGGGCTAGAATAGAACAATAAGGTAGAGGAAGGGAGGATTTGATGGCTTTCTCCCTTAAGGCTTGAGCTGGGACATCAATATTCTTTTGCCCTCAACTCTGTGGCTCTTAGCTCTTCAAATCTACCCAGAGGAAAAGAAGTCATTATATGAAAAAGATATTTGCACACACATGTTTATAGCAGCACAATTCACAACTGCAAAATAGTGGAACCAACCCAAATACCCATCAATCACCAAGTGGATAAAGAAACTGTGGTATATATATATATGATGGAATACTCAGCCATAAAAAGGAATGAGTTAACAGCATTCTCAGTGACCTGGATGAGATTGGAGACTATTATTCTAAGTGAAGTAACTCAGGAATGGAAAACCAAACATCATGTGTTCTCACTGACATGTGGGAGCTAAGCTACAAGGAAGCAAAGGCATAAGAATGATACAATGGACTTTGGGGACTTAGGGGGAAGGGTGGGAGGGGGCAAGGGATAAAATACTACAAATAGGGTATAGTGTATACTGCTCGGGTGATGGGTGCACCAAAATCTCACAAATCACCACTAAAGAACTTACTCATGTAACTAAACACCACCTGTACCCCAATAACTTATGGAAAAATAAAAAATAATGTTTTTTAAAAAAAGATAGTTCTGTTCAGTTGTCTTCTTGTCCAAATGCGTAAGTCCAACTCTGGGTGGATCAATTATTGCCACACACAACTCCTTTTCCAAATGTCTCACATTCTTACATTTTTATGTTAGTGGCACTGTTCTTCTCCCAGTCTCAGTAATCTTCAGCCCTTTCTCTTTTATTTTCTGTAGTTATTCAAGTTCTTTTCTTTTCCATCTGCCCTGGTTTGGACTCAGGTCAGCTTGCATCACACTCCCTATAACGCATCTGTGCTCTGCTGCCAAATGAACCTTCCTGAATACCACTTTCATAGAGTTATGGTTCCCCTGAGAATCTGCAATGGCTTCCTGCTGCTATTGCATCACGACTGCCTCCCTTAAGGCTGGAGGAGGCTAGAGCCAGTGATTTGGAAGCTGCCAGCTTCCAATTAAGGATTTTTTTCTCAGATCTATGTCTAAGCCTCATTGTTCAGGAGAAAACATGTAAGGGGGGCAAAAGAAACACTGTTTTTCCTCCAAACCCGAGAGGGCTGAGCTGACCAATTTAGGGGCCCAACAGACATTGCTTGAATAAAGAAAATAACTTTTGGATAGTGTATGAAAATATAACTTCCTTAAATGATATAATTTGCCCATATTCATTCATTGATGCCACTTTAGTTATCTGTAGCTACATTAGCAAACTATCTTAAAATTTAGTGGCTAAACACAACTATCTTATTTTATATTTCTGTGAGTTGATTGGGCTCAGCTGGGCAGTTCTTTTGCTGGTCTCTCTTGGGTTCTTTAGGCAGGGATAGTCAGAAAGAAGCTTGGCTGGGATGCTGGGACAGTGGGGCCTCTTCCTCTCTTCCTGTAGGCTTAGAACCTGTGTCTCCCCTTGTGGCCTCTCCATGTCATCTTTCAATGTGGTCTTTCCAGAAGGGCAGCCAGACTTCTTATATGGAGGCACAGAGTTTCCAAAAAATGTAAATTTGGAAGCTTCCAGGCTTATAACGCATAGTCGTCTAATTGGCACCATGTCAGTTGGGCTATATTTTGTTAATTACATCAAGTCTCAGGGAAGCCCAGCTTTAATGAATTCACAATAAAAGTGTGAACATGGAGAAGTGTGGCTCATTGGGAGCCATCTTTGGAGATGAGCTACTGCCTGTGGCTGTTCATGATTCATGACCTTCCCACATAAAAAATACACTCACCCTTGCAAATCTCATTCCAATATGGTATCAGCTTGAAGTCCAGGATATGGTGCACTAAATCATGTCCCAGAATGGGGCTTCTGGGATGAAGTTCCTTATGTGCATTTTCTCAGTTGCAAGGACCAAGGAAAGAAAAGGACAAGTATCTGTATCCCACTTACTAACATTTAGTTAGTTGAAAATGAGACAAGAAAATGACGATTGACTTTCCTGTTCAAAAAGAGGGGAAAAAAAGAGAAATGATCAGTCAATGATTCATAGCAATTCTGAAATCCAGACTGACACATGTCCCAATTTTTCTGACTTGAGGCAAGGGATATTCCTGATGAAGGCTCACTTTTGTTCTTTAGAAGTGGTTCTGCTCAGCTCTTGGTCTCACCCTCTGGGATTCGAGCTCTGCCTCTGAGTCATACTTCCTTTGTCATAGAAATGGCGCACATTTGTAACTGCATATCTGTAATCCCGCTTTCTGCCCTGTGGGAAATTGGGGCCCAAAGCAAGAGAAAATTGTGGTGGCTCACCTCAAACATGCCTCAGTGAACCCTACCTCCTGGTACTCATGTCCTCCTGTCCCTCCCTCACCCACTGAGTTTGGGCTGGCCATGTGGCCTGCTTTAATCAATGGAAGAAGGCAGAAGGAACACAGCCAGCTCTGGGCAAAAGGCTTAAGAGGCCCTGACAGTCCTTGATTCTGTACTTTTGGGATTCCTAAGAATATAAAAAGTCTGTCTACCCTGCAACAAAGACCACACAGAGAGTCCACATACAGAGGGAGAGGCCTGAGAATACAGAAAGAGGGAGAGAGGCGAAGTCATGCCAGCATCTCAGGTGAGTTTCCAGAAGCTCCATGCTATCTGAGTTTCCATTTCATGGAAAGTACACGTGAGAACCCAAGTAGGACTACAGAATAACTTCCCATGGAGCCTAGCCAACCTATGGAACTGTGAGAGATAAGAACATGAATGTCTTTTTAAGCCATTAGATTGGGGTGGTTTTCTTTGCAGCAATAGATAACCAAAACATATGTACTCACTCACTGAAAGTTATTTAACTATCCATTGGTGCCTGATATCCATCTGTGCCTGATATTGTGTTAGGCCAGATAGATGCAAAGCTAAATAAAGCATGGATTCTGAACTCTATCTTGTTTATATATGTTTGTTGGTGAAAAACCTTTGTAAATAGAGCTATTTTAATTTTACATTTTAAAGGCAAAATATGTTTAAAATATACTTGTAGTGAATCCTTTCATAAAAGAAATAACTACTCTGAGATGTGTCATATTTTTCATTTTCTTCAGGTTAGACTTTTAAAATAGTGAAATATACCTGAAGTTTTAAAAATGTAATTTAATTCAACAAATATTTTCTGAGTACTTATTATGTACTTCTTTTATATAATTTTAAAATCTATGACTCAAGTGAGATTAGGTTGAAATTCAGGTACTGTTTTCCATCTGACTTCTATTAGCTCACATGGGGTTTGTTGTCCTAAGTTACTTGGGGATCCTGTTTTTGTCTATTAGCGTATATTCTTGTAACTATTATGCATCCCCTGACTGTTTTCTTATTACTTCAGCAAGAACTACATTCAGTTGTTCAGTTTTTAAATGACCTAATTAGCAGCACTATTTTACATTCTCTTTATAATTCTGTCTTCAGCTGGACTCCCTCCCCATCACCCTCTCTTCCTCTCTGCGTTTTACTCAACATCCTGCTAATGAGTTCACGTTCCACCCTTGGCCCTCCATGAATTACTGTCCAGGCATTTGCAGACCTTCTTGCCTTAATTATCGGAGGGAAAAAAAATCTCATATTGGTTTTTCCTTGTTAGACTCTAATGGCTTTGAGCTTCCAGTCAACTTACGGCTCATATGTCTTTGTTTTTCACAAAAACAGAGACCATAAAGCAGAGAGGAGCCCTGTATATCATATAATTTTACAGATGAGCACACTTTGGACCAGGGAGCAAGGGACTTGCTCACAGAATCACTGTCGCCGAGGGCAGAGCCAGGATCAGAACCCAGAAGTCCTGGCTTCACTAATGCAATGAATGCACTGTGAAACCTCATCACACTGATGTAAACACACTCACTGATGATTGATTAGTCAGTTTTTATTTATAATTATTAATGGACTTTAATTAAGCCTCTGCTCTATTTTCAGTCTTAGGCTAAAACTGGGAGAAAGTAAGAGAAAAAAAGAGAAGTATGGTGAATTCAGAAATTGTAAATTATGTAGCAGGAGGTCATAGTGTTTTTAGGGTTTAGAGTTTTGGTGAACATTCTTGCACCTCATATTAATGTATTCAATAAATATTTATTGAGCACCCACTATATGCATACACATAAGCATGCATTCACACATAAACCCAACACATATTTTCCCTAGAAATGTGTGAAATAGTGTACAATATCCTCATAAATATATTTATACTACATACAATTACAAGTTTCATGCCTGTTGCAATGTATCACAGATTTGTTGCTTCTTTGGGAAAATGGACACTGTGATTCATGGGTATTTTCTCTTTCTAATAATTCCCATGTCGCCAGTTGTTAGAATCATCTGATCATTGTATTTCATAATAAGGGATCTCAAATTCAAATGTGTTCCCAGGTCATGCAATCAGTGTGAATAAGTGAAGCAGGCTGGGTGTTCCACAGGTAGAGGAGGGAACTGTGGAGCCTTGAGACCACAAATCCTGTTTAAAGGGGGCAGTTGCTACGTCAGATGGTTGTGGTCATGTGAAAATTCAAGGGCCAGTATTTGTAAAACTTCTGAATTTTCAAGGGATGCTGGAAATTTTTATTTTTGTGCAAAATCTCCTGAATTTTAAAATGTTGGTGATCAACTAAAAAATGTAAAACCACTGTGTGGGCCAAACTAAACATGTTTACTAGACTCAACTCCTAGGCAGTTTGCCCCACCACCCTGGTGTGTGCCTTCCTCATGGTCAGGGATAATGGTATCCAAACTCCTCAACCATGAGATTTTCTCATTTTCAAAGAATTCTGTAAGTAAGAGCCTTGAGTGCAGTGGCTCTTACTCACTGACCTCTATGACATGGTCAAACAATCACCCAATTATTTGCTTGACCAGCCTCTAGTTGATATCATGAGAAAATAAAAATCCCTTACTAGACTAAATGGGGAAACAGTAGTTGCTTTTAAGATGATCCAAAAAGGGATTGCCTTTGCCTACTTTTTACTAGTTAGAAATGTATTAATTATTCTAGAAATTAAAATATAGGCCTGCACGCAGTGGCTTACACCTGTAATACCAGCACTTTGGGAGGCTGAGGTAGGTGGATCACTTGAGTTCAGGAGTTCAAAACCAGCCTGGGTAACATGGCGAAATCCCATTTCTACAAAAATATATACAAAAATTAGCTGGATGTGTTGGTGCACACCTGTAGTCCCAGCTACTTGGGAGGCTGAGATGGGAGAATAACTTGAACCTGGGAGGCAGAGGTTGCAATGAGTATTGATCTTGCCACTGCACTCCAGCCAGGGTGACAGAGCAAGACTCTTGTCTCAAATATATATATATAGATATACACACACACACATATATATACATATAGATATACACACACACACATATATATGTGTGTATATATATACACATACATATATATAGTATTGGCAGTGCCATCTGATGAGTGTGTTAGACGCCCATTCTTATACGGGTCATGCTAACACATCTATACATGTGCTTCTTCAAACCCCAAAATGTTTATTCAACCCCCAAATAAGTGTCTGGTATTGGCTCAAACTATTCAGTTCAAAGTCCTCAAAAGTCTCTTCAACTTCAAATTAAATTTTCTGTCCTCATTGCTTGTTTATCTCATTTGTTTATTTGTCAAATACTTAATGAGCAGCTTCTGGGTATCAGATACAGTTTTAAACACTAACAATATGACAGTGAATCACAGAGACATAGCCTATTCTCTCATAAAGCTTACACCTACCGAGGTAGCTGGGAAGAAAAAGTAAAGTAAAGAAATGAATAAATAAGATGGTTTCAAATAGTGATCGCTGTTATGAAGAAGGTAAAATGGGGAAAGGTGATAACATGATTAAGGGAAGGCTATTCTGTAGAGTTATTGGAATGGGAACCTGAATAGTGTGAAGTGGGCAACAATGCAAAGGTATGAGGGCAAAGGGTTCCAGTCAGGGAACAGACCTGGGGCCAAAGCCTCGAGGTAGAGATGGGTTTGAAGTGTTCAAAGATCAAAAAGAAAACTTATGTGGCTGGACTTCCTAGCCTGACTTCTCTCCAGCATTTGGCACTGTTTACAACCCTAGTCTTGGCACAGCACTTGCCTGCTTTCTGCTCCTCAAAATCCGTTTCTTTGTCTGGTTCTCTCCAAGGTCCTGAATATAGCTGTGCTTCCTTATGAAACTTATTATTTCAGGTGAATTTTAGGTGCAGAGAAGGGGCAAGGCTTACTACCTTCTTCTTAAAACTTAAGGCTTTCTTCTCTCTGGAACCCAGACACATTTTGTAATAGTTCAGAAAGATGATGTCCTGAACTACAGTGATAGCGGGGGTAGAATCATTGGTACCTGATAGCCTATTAGGCATATGTGTGTAGGCCTGGATGTGTGTTGTGGGAGTGTGGGGACATATTCAGGGTGGGTGATCCCAGAGCATCAAACTTGAATAACTGGGTAGATGGTAATGCCACTCACTGAGATTCAGAAAGCAAGAGAAGAAGCAGGTTTCATTTAGTTGCAGAGCAGGGTGGGTGGGGACACATAGTGGAAGATCAGACAGAATGGAAAGAGTGTTAAAAAGAAGTTCCTGAATCTGAAGCTTTGACTCTAGGAAATGGGCTATTACTGCCATCTCATATTGGAATTCCAAATTAGGGTTGACATAATGAGAATATGGTTTTATAATGCTACTGGACCCCATTATTCTTCTGTGTTAGAATAAAAAAATTTATAGATTGGTCTAGAAATATTACTCAACAATAAGAGAACTGCTTCTTAAAATCAGAATGCTGCAAATGTTAAACATTTAAAAAGTTAAAAGTTGAGGCAATTTCCTGAGAAATTCAGGCCAGAGTTGTTTGGTGTCATTTCAATTTTCCTTCTACCCAACTAAGTAGATTTTATTAGCATAATCATTGGTTTTGAGAATTAGAGGACAGGTGGTAGACATGGCCATCATTATATCCTGGATAGTGTTCATCAATCATTACACAAAATTTATTAGGCACTTACTACGTGCCAGACGTCATGCTAGGTGTTAGGGATACAAAAATGAGTAAGGCACAGCCCTTGCCACGAAATTATCAACAAATCATACCTGTGCTGAACTTTCAAACTAGTGGTTCCTTTTCTTAACTGACAGATATTGCTTCTAAAATAGTTTGTTAATGTATTAAGAGTGTGTGTGGCAGGAACAGAAAATCAAACACTGCATGTTCTCACTCATAAGTGGGAGTTGAATCATGAGAACACATGGCCAAAGGGAGGGGAACATCATACACCAGGGCCTGTCAGCGGGTGGAGGGCAAGGGGAGGGAGAGCATTAGGACAAATACCTAATGCATGCGGGGCTTAAAACCTTGATGACTGGTTGATAGGTGCAGCAAACCACCATGGCGCATGTATACCTATGTAACAAACCTGCACGTTCTACACATGTGTCCCAGAACTTAAAGTAAAAGAAAAAGAAAGAAAAAAAAAGATTGTGTGTGAGCCAGGTGTAGTACTTTACTCTGAGAGGCTGAGGCGGGTGAACTGCTTGAGTCCAGGAGTTTGAGACAAGCTTGGGTAATATGACAGAACCCCATCTCTACAAATAATACAAAAATTAGCTGGGCATGGGGGCAGTTGCTTGTAGTCCCAGCTACTTGAGAGGCTAAGGTGGGAGCATTACTTGAGCCTGGGAGGTGGAGGCTGCATTGAGCCAAGATCATGCCACTGCACTCCACCCTGGGCAAGAGAATGAGACCCTGTCTCAAGCAAAACAAACCGAAAAGAGTATGTGGGACCCACTTGTGTTTACTTTTTTGCCAAACAGCCCTACAATTTCGAGAGACCGTAGGTCATTTTGAAAAGGGAAGGAATCTAGTAGTGGTCAAAACCTGCTTCTGATTATTTTTTCTTTAAGAGTTAATTCCACTTGGAAATAGTTTGCTTGGTTGTTACTTACGAATCTGCTCACTGGGAACTCTGATACAGTAGCTCGAGGGCCTGTATTCTGGCATTTTGATGGAATGGGTTTATTTTTTCAACCCTGGACACCAGTTGCTACTTGTGAAAGACAGCAGAGGATTGAATCTCTCCCCTTTAGGCTCCTGGTAGCTCTGTAGAAAATCTGGCCACTGAGCTGGCCCAGGCTCTGTCACTGCCCTCCCTAATAGGTGTGTGTGTGTTGGGCGGGGGGCGGCGGGGGAGTGTGGTGTGGAGAGAGAGAGAGAGAGAGAGAGAGAGAGAGAGAGAGAAATGTGCTTTAATTTCCTTATTCTCAGATGGGGATAGTGTCCTCTGCCTTGCTTGTTTCACAGTGTTGCTCTGAAAGTAAAATTATACAAAAGAGGAAAATGAATATGACTGTGCTTACAAAAAATGAGTTATGACAATTTAAGATATTATTAATTAGTGACACTAAATCAGTATTACTCTGCATTCCCCTGAGATAGTGTAATCTAGTGGTTAAGACCCTGTTTTGGCTCTTACTAACCATGTGATTTTGGGCAAGTCACTTAATTTATTTGAGCCTCCGTTTCTTTATCTGTGAAAGAAAGATAACTTTCCCGACTTCATGCAGTTGCTGTGAGGTTTGAATAACTTATTACCAGTAAAGTGATTACCCTAGTGTCTAGCATACGGAAAGTGTTTGCTTCATCAAGTGTTTGCTTTCCTTATTCCTGCCACGCCCAAGAAGACTACAGCTCTTTGCAAAATGTTTTTGCACAGAAATGACCTCCTGTTCCTCTTATGACCCATTGAAAACCAAGAATATTTGCAAAATGGAGAGACAACATGGGCCCAAGGGAACAAAGAGTTGAAAGATCCTAATTTTAATTCTGGTACTTTGGCCAATTGGCCAGGTGATCTTAGACAGACTCTTTGTTTATGGTGGTTAGCATGTCTGCAATATACAAAGGAGGGAGCTGAGATCCTGATTCATCCCCCCAAGCTAAAATAAATGCTCAAGTGTCTCCTACCTTTAAAAACCAACTAACCAACAAACCAGCCAACCAATACTCAATCAAACATTTCAATAAAATATTTTCTCTTTTTGGTCATAGTCAAACTTCTTAAAAGTTGTCTGCATTAATCTCATCACTTTTTTCACCTGGGTTCACTTCCTAACAACAAGTGTAGCAGTCTAATTGGGCCTTTATCACTTTGTTACCCCTACTCTGGTTAAAATCTTTTCACTGACAAAACCAATGGACAACTTTCAAACTTCATCTTCCTTAACTTTTAGACACAGAAAAGAAGGCAAATGACCTTCATGGATGATAAATAACATTTTCAAGTTTGATTCCAGACAGCAATTCTTGATGCCGAAATCAAAATTGCCATTTAAAGGAACTCTATTCTGCTGAAAACATCCCATATTCAGATACAAAATGTGAATTATTCAAGTAATCAAGGAAACTAGGTCTACTAAAATATCTTACTGTGGCATCAGGCACCAAGAGTGAAGTCTGATGACAAGAAAATGATTAGAGCACAAAGCAATCTATTGCTTTGTTCTTATATGAAATAGTGATGGTGAAGTAGGCACCTGCTGCCATTTGTACCTGATGGATCCTAATACATCTAATCATTCTACCTCTGTCCAATCAAAATGCATTTGTCCTGTGTCACATACCATCAAACCCTTCTTTGTTAAGAAGCCTCTACAAAGATCAAAGCAAAATGTAAAAAGTAGTCATTTGCCTTTCAACAACATTTTCAATGTATAATTTTAGGCACATGGGTAGGTGAGTATGGGCAATATTTTTGGTCATGGGTATCTTTTCCAAGCTCCCTGAAATCCCCACCTGGAATCATTTGCCTTTTAATGGGACATTTGGTGAAGCTGCTACCCTGAGCTGAGTCAGATCTTTGTAGAGAAGGTTTATCATTCTTGGAAGCTGTCAAGATGATTAAATAGGGCTGTTGTGCAATAGGTCCCAAGCAACAGCAGCGATAGAGCGGGATAAACACTGGACTGGGAATCAGGGAACTGGTTCCATAACTCTGGCAAGTCTCTTCCACTCTCTTAGCCTTGGTATTGTCACTAGTAAAATGAGGGGCTGGATTAGATTATTTCTAAAGTCATGTCTAGTCAATGCTTCTGAAGTCATTTTTAAAATTTCCTTTCTCTACTGACTCTGCAGCTCTCCTCCTAATTTCTTTGACCTATTTTTATCTTGCCTGATTTTACCACTACTTTCCAAATTGATTATTTCTTATCTCTCTGCCTTATCACTTACTTTCAAGCTAGCTCACTCAAAGATAAGCCCAGGAAATATGTATCTCACAAACAAATTGTCTTTTTCTTTGGAGATAGTATATCTCTCTGCTAGGTTCACAGCAGGGCAATTACATGGCAAATCTGGGATGTGTCCAGAATATTCATGCTTACAAAGCAAGGCTCTTTAGCTTGAACTCTTGGCCCTTTTCTGAAGTTGTTCACTGATGCTTGTGTGAAATGCCAGTTGGGTGGCCAGGTTTAAAACCAGATAATTCCACTAGACTACAGGGTCCTATAGGGAGTAGACTACAATCTCCCCATGCCTCTGCTCTGAAAGGAATTTTATCTAAAGATTTTCAAACTCTGGGGTTGATGAAACTGTTTATATATGTTTTTTCTTGCTCTGGTTCCTCAAACCCAAGCTGACAGAGGGCTGGAACCTGTAGGCTGTAGTGATCCACCCACTAAAGATGTCAACAAGAACTATACCCTCTTTCATGGGCTCATTTGGCATCAATATAACGAGCTTTTAAAAAATAAAAAAACAAATTGAAACCCTCACAATTAGAAATACTGTGAAATTTCAGAACATCAAGGAAAAAGAGAATATACTAAAAACTTTCCCTGTAGGGTTGACAGATAAAATATAGGATGCCAGTTAAATTTGAAGTTCATATAAACAATGAATAATTTTTTTTTTAGAATAAGCATGTCCCCAATATTTCATTGTTTATCTGAAAGGTAATTTTAATCAGATGTTCTGTATTTTTATTTGCTAAATGTGTCTATCCTAGTTCCTAGAATAAAGCTAGATCGCCCAAATATAGCATCAGTAACAGTGGATAGTAAAAGGCAATGTGAGTGCTGCTTTCAAAATTCCAAGACACAATCATTTTTTAACCTAGAATCCCATACCTACCCAACTCATCAATGAAGTATAAAGGGGAAATTAAAACATTGAAAGACATTCAATGACTCAGAAACATTATTTCTATAATAGATATCTTGGAAAATTATCCAGCATGTGTTCTAGTAAAAGCAGGGAGTAAATCAAAGGAGAAAGACAGGGGGTCCATGGCAGTATGACCCAGGTTCAGAAAATCAATGAAGGGCTACCTAAGATGACAGGTACTCAGCAGAACTCAGGTAACAGGTAAGCTTCTTTGACTGAAAGTAACAGAAAATCCAACTCAAATTGGCACGAAAACAACAATAAAAAGGCAGGGAGGGCTCTTAGGTTGATTTAATGGTTCAAAGATCAACGAAGATCCATACTTTTACTGTCTCTCTGTTCTGCCATCCTCGGTATTGGCTTCTCCAAAGGCTGCTTTTCCTCTTGGTCAAGATGACTGCCAGAAGCAACCTAAGCAATGCTTTTTGTTTGTACCTAGTGGGAGAGAACTGACTTCTCCTTCTCAGAAAGTCTCTCCTCACATCCCATTGGCCCAAAGTGGCCTACGGCTGCCCATTCCCAGAAGTGTCTAGCAAAGAAGATGCAGTGGCTTTGATTCTTTCATTCAGTGTCAACTGTGTATGAGGCGCTGTTGTAAGCACTGAGGATAAGGCAGAAAGTAAAACAGACAAAACTTCCAACTTTTACGGAGCTCAGATTTAGGAAAACAGACAATAGACAAAGTATGTAAAATATCTGTATGCTATATGGTGGCAGGTGCTGGTGAGACAAAGCAGAGGAGAGACTAGGTAGTATTTGGGAGGGTGATTACATTTTAGGGAAGGTGTTCAGGAAAATCCTCACTAAGAATTAATGGGGGAATCAACCACACGCTTCCTATGACATGTACAGGACAAAACATCCAGGTCAAAGCAGAGGGACATAGAGCCTGGGGAGGGAGGTCTCCTGGGCAAAAGGGGGACTTCTTAGAATACTTGATATAATGGAAAGTTAAAAAATAGTGTTAGAATCAGGAGAAATAAAAACATGTGTAGGAAAGAAATTACACTTACAGAATACTACTTGACTCCTCCATGAATTAACGTTTACATAGTCACAATACTATAAATGCTGTTATTAGTTTTCATATTTTAGAATGAACTGTTGGAAAAAGTATGGATGATGGAATTATGATTACCAAACCAAATGTAAATGTTATCAACTTGAGTGCTCTAAGGTTGCAATCCTGAATATGGAAGATAGAAGAGCTTAGGACAAGGCTGAGAGCACCAGTCTTCTCTTTGTACCCACTGGGGTGTTAAGAGAGACTATCTATGTTTGGCGGAATAAGAAGAGATAGTGTATGTTTATTACTTAAACTTTCAAAACTAAGCAAACAATACAGGAACTAAATATGATGTTATAATTGTATTGGGAAGTTGGGGAGGAAAGGTGGGAGGTGATGTAAATGAGTTAAATCTTACAGAAACTCATATATACCGTGGAACCACAAAAGAACTACAGTATTTCTATGTGACTATAGAATAAATGTGTTGAGTGAGTGGGCTGACTTTGGGAAGGTAAGACTGAAGGTGAGAGCAAAAGGCAAACTATTGTTTTTGTTGCTAGTTCTTTGGCAAAATTTGACTTTTGAACTGTGCATTCATTACTTTGTCTTAAAAAAAAGTCTGGTTTCCATTCTATAATTTTTTTCTATATTCTTAAAATTGACACATGCTTATTATGGAAAAGTTTGAAAATATGGAACATTGTAAACTATTGGTATATTTTCCTTCAGTCTTTTAAAATTCATTATATTTATGCACATTTGTGATTAAGTTGAATTAGGATACATTTTGGTGCATTCAAATTCATGAATCTAAATTGATTAGCTTAGATTCCATACATAATTTGTATCATTTTACATCTCCATCAGGATTGAAAACAAGAACAAAACAAACATGATATTAAAGTCTTTACATGAGAGATATTTGACATTAAATAGTGGCAGTAAAATTAGCCAGTTCATCAAGGAAACTAGATCCCAGCAAGCTGAAGTCAAGTTCATGCTGTTATTCAGTGAGAGCTATTAACTACCGGCCGAAACTAGATTACAGATTTGTTTCATATCTGAAAATGATAACATAGGCATCTTATACAATGAAGACGTGGATTCATATCCTGCCTTCCTCACTGGTGTTGGCTCCCACTCCTCCCACCCTCGCTCAAAGCCCAAGCCACTCCGATCTAGCTGTGTATCTCCAAACACACCAGGCTTCCTCCTGGTTTGTGCTTCAGCCATGCTGTTGTCTTTGCTTGAAATCCTTTTTCCAAGCTAGTGGCCCTAGACAAAATGTTATTAATCCATTAAGTCTCCTGTGATGCTTAGCTAACTCCTTCATGAATATTTTGCTGCTGCTTTTCCTTGTGCGACCACTGAACTTGACCCATGCCATGACTAGTGTATTCATGGCGTGGAGTGAAGAGTATGAGTGTAGAGTCAGACTATCTGAACTTGGCTCCCAGCTCCACCTCTAACAGACCATGTGAACTTGGGCAAGCCACTTACCTACTTTGATCCTCAGTTTACTCATCTGTAAAATGACATTAATAATAATACTTGCCTCAGTGGTTATGGTAAGAATTAAGATAATCAATACAGGAAAAGCACTTGGCAGGGTGACTGGCCTATAGTAAGTGATCAGAAACATATGCTATTATTATTTGTTGTTGTAGCTGCTGCTTTAATGATTAGCTTGCATGTCCAGCCATTGAGTTTAGTGACTGTAACTTTTCGTCTTTCTCTTCTTTGTCTCACTGTAGAATCTGGTTTTGTGTCCTTGAAAAATTGTGTAGACTGATTGAATGAGTGAATAATTTAGAGTGAATTCAGCTACCTTTGCTTTTATAACTATTATTTTAAGGATGGTAGTTCTAACAGTAGACCTCAGAGTCATGCAAAAAGCTAACCAGCATTAATTCAATGAAGCAATATTTTTCTAGTTAAAACAAAGAACCACTTCCTGAATACCTTTATGTATTGTCAGCTCTGAGATGGAGCTGAAAATACAGGAATGATAGGGGAGGTCTCCTAGCAATGCAAGACCTTGCTTCTGTCCTATAATATTTTTTGAAGTCATAGAGAAACAGGTATTACTAGTCTATATAGATTCAGAACTAAATGGGATAATGCATTTCAAAGAGAGATGAAGAATTCCAAACCACAATACAAGTGTGAAGCATCATTAAAGTATTTTTAAATTATGTTATGAAATACAACTATTTGGGTTTTCCATGTTATTGCTTTACTTCTTTCTGTATAGGATTATTATTTATAGGCCAGGGAGATTTCCCTTGAAGCCCAATTATATTTAACGCCTTTGCAGTGACGCATGACTGACTTGTGACCTCAGGAGTAAGTTCTGATGGTGGTTCTGTTCTGACGAGGTGGCTCCACCTGTCTGCACCTTATCCCAGAACCAAAGCTCCATTTGCTGCACTATTACATTGAGAAGACACTTCACTCCCCCGCAAGAGAATCAGGTTCTGATAGCAATTATTTGAGTCTGACTCTATGCAAGACACTTCAGTAGTTACTTGGGAGAGTAATATTTGTCCTGCTTATCTCCAAAGGCTGCTGGAAGACTCCAGTGAGCCATTTTATAAAGTACAAAGTGATCTACAAATACAAGGGTCTTATTATTATTACAAACACATCTCATCTTCCACTGGAACATTTAGATAAAGGCATGTGGGGTGTAATAAAGAACTAAGCTAAAAGGGGAGAAACACTAAAAAACTAATTACCAAATATCACACAAGTTCCACAAAGAGAGTGATTACTTGATTAATTAATGATAGGAACCCTACATTTAAGTCTTTCAGTTATACGTGCATCAGTCCTCTTTGCCTATTGGAAAGGGGTTTGTTTCTGCCAACGAATAACTATCAAACCACTGAGGCCTAACTGATGTGTGATTAACGTGGGCTCTGTTAATTGTATGGCTGAGTTTTATGTATGAAGCTGTATCCTTGATTTTTCTCCTTTCATTTCCTTCTGTTTAATTGCTGGTCATAAAATTGTTTCCAATGTATCTGCTGAGTCTGAGAGCAAGTTTTGCAACTTGAAAAGTGCCTGAGTCAGTTTGGGCATCTTGTTTGGTAAAACCGACTTGGGGGAACTCTTATGCTGTAAGATGAATTGCTGCTTGACTTCTACTCCCAGCCCTGCTGGCTCCCTTCCTGCAGCTGCGCACCAGCACTGCATCTCATCTATTAGCATTAAGCACATGTGTAGCATTGATAATGGCAAAAGGCTTAATCACTTTCTTTCTGATAGCCCATCAAATGTGGCTCTATTCAACCTTATTTTAGACAGCTAGAGATGATGACATCTGTCTTTCTAGTCTTTTTCGCATTCATTTACCATTTCTGTTAATATCACCTGATTTTCTTTTGGGGAAGTACCCCCTTGCCCCATCTCTGCTTTTATTTTCTGTGTTTCAAGTAGGGCTGGTCTCATTTCCCTGGCTCCAGAGCTAGGCTTGGACAATTAGAATTCCAGTGATTGGTTCGGGGATAGGCATGTGACCCAAGCTTGGTCAACTAGAGAGGCAACCCTAGGACTTTAGCAGGAACTATTAGGAAAAAAAAAAAAAAAAAAGCTCTCTTTTTCCTCTTGGGTTTTTAGATTGCTAAAATATTAAATCTAGATCTTCTAGTCTCTTTGTCACTGCTAAAGAAGAACCCAGCTGAGAATGAAGCCAACACAGAGAAAAAGAGAGCCAAGAGATGGAGAGAGACAAACTCCTGCTGACATTGTTTGAATACATGGATTCAGTTGTGCCTAAAGACAAGCCTGGGCCTGTCCTTTTCTTTTATGCGAGCCAGCTTGAATAGGATTTTGTCACTGATAACCAAGAGTACTGATTCAAATGATGATGTTGGTCATGATACCTTTCTGCCTTACTATGTCATATATGTACAGAGACTTAAGAAAATTAGAATTAGAAAAATAAGGTTTAGGATTTTAGAAATATATGCATATTTAAATGTATAGCTTTTTCCTCTAGAAGAAGTTTGCTTGGGTCAAGTGGACATTTTCCCTTATGATGTTGGAGAGGTCAGACTGAAATAATTTGGTGACAGCTCACTGGTGGAAGGCACTCTGTACTCATAGGGGAGACCCTGTGGTTCATTCGTTCATTTCATGATTGGGTCCTGCTTATGCCGGGTGCTGAGGAAATGGCAGGTGCACAAGATAGCTCAGTTTGCTTTCCTAGTGGAAATTATAATCTAATAGATTTTAGTGAGTCAAAAATCCAGGACCCATAGAGATAAAAGAAATCAGCAAATTTTGACAGTAAACCCGTTTATCAATGTGTAGTACCACTTCGGGATAGACTATCATTTTCAAGGTGTGTTGATGATATGATTAGTTATAGAAGCATGCCTGATTCTATGCTCACTTTAGTTGATGGTAGCCCTAAGCTCTTTTATTTTTCAACCTTGAAAAGGAAAAGTTTTCTTGGAAAGGAAATTGAGGCAGCTCAACAGTAAAAAGGATTTAAGGACTGAAAAATACTACCCATTAATCTGGTTCCTCTTTAATAATTGGTTTTCTTTTGGGGCTGCTAAGATCGTTGTAGATTTAGGGCACTTTTGCTCCAGCAAGTTGTAAACTCTTTATGTGGTTGAACGCACTTTATTTTTCCCAGTCTCTGCTGGTTGTATCAGAAGCCAGAGTAACATTCCCTCAGTTCACAGAGGAACAAACCTAAGGCAGAGAAGGCTAGAGGACCTGTCTGGGATGTCACAGTTAGAGGCTGAGACAGATCCTGATCCATCCTGATCCTTATGAGAAGCTGTTGTGTCCCAGAGGCTCAACACCCACACCTGGCTGATGCGCCTAACCATGCCCTCCCTCCCTTGCATCCCCACTGCCCCAAACCTGGCTGAGGTCTTAGTGTAACTTGCGAATTTTACAATTTCCTCTTAGTTGTTCTCCCCAGTGCCACTCCCACTAATCTATTCTACTCCATGTTGCTTCCAGAGGAATCTTGCTAATACACAGCAACAAGTATGTCACTCACCTGCCCAGAAACCTTCACTGTTTATTTTTTTTCCTGAAAGCAAAGTTGTTCAAACTCTTTAGCCACGCAGGCAAGGCCCCACATGACTTGGTCTCCATCTAAAATCCTGTGCCTTATTTTCCATGACTCTCTCTTTCCACTCTTAGACCCATTGTTCCAGCGCAACTTACCATTCCCAAAACACATCCTCTATTTTCCTGTCCCTTTACTCCCACTATTCCTCATCTGGAATGGTTGCACGTCTCTCCCCCCAACTCCCACTGCCAACGTTTTCACTTATTGAATTCTTACCCATCTTTGCAGGCCTCAGAAGAACCCTCCTCTTTTGTGAAGTTTTCTGAGATTTTCCCTAGCTGGAAGTAATTTCTTCACACTTTATATCCTTGTTATATTTTATTTGTTCCTGCATTTGTTTTCAGATTTAGTCTGATATTTATTTATATACTGGTCTGTCTCTCCTGATGGCATGTAAGCTCAACAAGGCAGGGAACCATGCCTGGCTCTTCTTTGTGATGTCCATGGTATCTGCTGCTTGGATGATGACTGGCTTCTCTCCCAACTTAAAACTGAGGCTAAACACCTCATGTATCCTCTCACCCCCCGAGCCTTTGCAGAGGCTGTTCTCTTTTTGGGATGTGTGTCCATCCTCCCTGCTTCCTTCACTGTCTAGTTCACAACCCATAGTAAGAAATATACTTTATATTGTAACGCTCGACAAACATTTCATGAAGTAATGCTAACTTTTGCTAATTTTCAGTACATTTTGATCTATTCCTAATTTTTTCCTGTTCTGTTCTGTTCTCTTCTACTGTATTCTAGTCCAGTCTGTTACTTAATTTTAAAATATGTAGTTGTGACACTCTAAATAATTTCCTTGACTTATTAAGAAGTTGCAAGAACCACTGGCCTAGTTGGTTTCTACTTATCTTTTAGATCTCTACTCATATGTTGCATTTATAGGAAAGTCTTCTCTTGACCTCCCAGGCTAGACTGAGCCCTTGATAGAAGTTCTCATAGCCGCTGTTCTTCATAGCACTTTAATCATAGCTTTTTTTTGTGTGTAATTGTTTTGTTCTCCCCACTGGATTCCAAGCTTCATGAGGGCATAGCTTCTTTGCTTTTTTCACTATCAAATTCTCAGTGCCCAGCACAGTGCCTGGGACACATCTATACACATTAAATCTTTTCTGGATCCATGAACTGGGTGTTTTTAAGTTGGGTGTTGAGGGGCTGACATAATAGATTTGTGCTTTAGATACATCACCTAGGCTACATAAATTTCATTGTTCAAAGGGCAAAAGTCAAGACTAATATGAACCAGGCATGGTAGCTCACAGCTGTAATCTCAGCACTTTGGAAGGCGGAAGTGGGCCAGATCGCTTGGGCTCAGGAGTCTGAGACCAACCTGGGCAACATGGTGGAACCCTGTCTCTACAAAAAAATACAAAAATTAGCCAGGTGTGGAGGCACAGGTCTGTAGCCCCAGCAACTTGCAGGGCTGAGGTAGGAAGATCGCTTGAGGTCAGAAGGTTGACACTGCAGTGAGCTGAAATCGTGCCACTGCTCTCCAGCCTGGGTTACAGAGCAAGACCCTGTCTCAAAAACAAAACAAAAACAAAACACAAAAAGATGAATATGAGTGAAGTTGGGGGAGGTGTTGAAGGGTAGGGGTCTTGGAGGCAAGAGGCAGGGAGGGAAGTTTGGAGGCCTATACAGTGGGGACTTGAACTAAGGGACATTCACTGCTGTCGATGAGTTGGGAACAGATCCAAGAAATGTTTTTAAGGAAGAACTGAGAGAACATAATGACCTGTCTTGAAGGTAAATCCAATTCTTGAGGACCCTCTTCTGTCCTAGTCAGGAAGTGGGAAGTTATCCTTCTGGTTTATGTGAGTCTCTCTCCGGGTATCCAAGATGCCCTCTGACTCTTGAGGTCTCTGGGCTCCAAGGGTGGTGATCCTCCTCCCATGGGGTTCTGCCTCGCTGGGAGAATTTGGTAAAGGTACAACTAGGGTAGCCCCCACTCAGGTCTTAGCCTCTACTGGATCCACTGCTTTCCTGGTCCCCAGAGCCCCATATTTTATGAGCTAATTATGTTTTGGCCTTTCCTTTCTCTTTCTCTTTCTCTTTCTTTTGCTATTGATACTAGTTTAAGCCAATTAAGATGGGAGGCATTTCAAGTAGGATTGTCTCTTTATTGATTATTCTGTACTAAAGCCTTAGTTCTTAATTACAAGGAGTCTGTTGCTCCTCTACAGACACAAAGCTTGCTGAGGTGACCTGACCCATCAGCAGAGGAGAGGCAGGCTCCAGCTGCAATCATTTCAGAGATGCAGCCACAGCAGTGTGTTCCTCAGCTCCCAGCACCAGCCCGGGATGGAGCATGGTTTTGGAAAGTAGCTTTAGAGGCCAAGGCTATATCTATACAGTGTGTCTTAGACCTGCCTCTTTAGTATCTTTTTTTTTTCTTTTAAGACAGGGTCTTGCTCTATCACCCAGACTGGAGTGCAGCGGCATGATCACAGCTTACTACTACCTTGAACTCCTGGGCTCAAGCAATCCTCCTGCCTCAGCTTACTGAGTAGCTGAGACTACAGGTGCGTGCTGCCACACCTGGTTGATTTTTTACTTTTTGTAGAGAGAAGGTCTCACAATGTTGCCCAGGCTCTACCTCTTTAGTAGATTGAGTATATATGTGCTTGTCATAAGGGCACAGTGCCCAGAAGTGGTTGAGACTGTCTCTTCTTGGTCCAGCTTGGTGGTTAAAACTGCCAAAATAATGACTAACACAGCTGAGAAAAATATTTTTGGTGCACAATTACATCAATCACTTGACCGCTGGTCTCTATTAGAGTTGGGAAATATAAATCAAGCAAAAATGGACAGCTCACAGATGAGATGATATTAATCAGTGGGCACCTCATGAGGAGTTATCTTCTTTCCCTGGGGCCATGCTGTATACAGCAGGGACAATCTGGCCATATTCCTGCCGGTGTCCTTCTCTCTCCTTGTTCCTTATCTCTGCCTCCCTCAGATGCACTCTCCTTTGCTTCCAGGTTGACTATATATTGAACTATTTCTTCTTAGATAAACTAGTTTGCATTTCCTCCCAAGATAAATCTCATTTCATTATGTGCTGGTCATATTTCTAATCTGCTAAGTCCATTTGTATTATCATTTGGCCTTGCCTGACACTAGACTAGGTCTGCTTCTCAGTTCAGTGTTGCCATGACTTCTGAGTGGCCACAGAACCAGCCACAGAGCACATTTTCTTCCATTATGGGAACATGATGAGGTGAAGAGGAAGAAAAAGTTAACAAGATAAAAAAATAGCCATCTGTCTACTTAGTAAACAGACATAGGCTGTGGTTTAGCACAATATTTGCAGCAAAGAACTAGCCATAAAAAGAGTAATAATAAATAGCGAATAGCACAATTCTGAGTGTTTATGCATGTTAACTTTTCCAATTCTTGCAACCACTCTGTGAGGTAGGTACTATTATCATCTCTACTTCCTTATTTTCAGATAAGGAAACTGGAAGCACAGAGAGGTTAAGTAGTGTGCCCAAGCTAACACAACTAGCAAATGGCAGAGACTGGATCCCATGGAGCTTACATAGTAATTATATAGATTTTATGGTAACTTTAAAAATTTCTGCTTTAAACTCAAGTGTCAAACACATAGCTGACTTCAGTATATGGTTGGCAATTATTTTCTTTCCATATTATTTTGTTTCACAACTCCAATGACCCATTTATTCCTGGGGCCTCATTCCACGCCACTCTTTATGCCTAGTTGATTATGTATACTATTTGTGTATATATGCAAATATATGCATAGGAAAAAGGTTTTTGTCATTGTTTATTTTACAAAAATTGAATCACACTATATACACGATTATGTAGTTTATCTTTCTACTCATAACAACACATGGAAATCCCATCGAGGCACTTGTTTGGGTATGAATTCATGCTTTTTAGTGGCTATATCATGTTTCATGGTATGAATATATTCTATTAATTCAGATATCTCCCACAGGTGGACAGTCACTATGCTTCTATGACTTTCATTCTAATTCTAATTATTATCGTGTTAGTGTAAACAATGATGCAATAAATGTCCTCGAATTCATATTCATACTGAGAATTGTATTTCTAAGGAAATCAATTCAGTGGTTTTAAAGATATTTACATATTTGTACAACCAACATCACAATTAATTTTAGAATATTTGTATAACCCTACAAAGAAACTCCATACATACCAAGTCACTTCTTATTTCTCACCAATTGTCCAGCTCCAGAAGACCACCCACTAATCTCCTTTCTATTTCTATGGATTTGCCTATTGTGGACATTTCATATAAACGGAATCATACAATGTGTGGTCTTTCGTAGCTGACTTCTTTTACTTAGCGTAATGTTTTCAAGATTCATCCATGTTACAGCATGTATCAGTCTTCATTCCTTTTTATTGCTAAATAATACTCAGTTGTATGAATATGCCATATTTTGTTTATCCATTCATTCATTAGTGGATATTTGGCTATTTTCACCTTTTGCCTATTTTTCTTATTAGCTTCTATGAACATAACATACATGTATTTGTTTAAGTACCTGTTTTCAATTCCCTTGGGTATATATCTAAGAGTAGAATTGCTGGGTCATACAGTAACTCTATGTTTAATTGTTTTAGAAAATACTAGACTGTTTTCCAAAGTGGCTGCACCATTTTGCATTCCCACTAGCAGTGTATGAGGGTTCTGACTTCTCCACATAATCTCCAGCATATGTTATTATCTGTCTTTTAATTTTAATTTAATTTTTTTGAGACAGAGTCTTGCTTTGTCACCAGGCTGGAGTGCAGTGGCATGATCTTGGCTCACTGCAACCTCCGACTTTTGCCTTCTGGGTTCAAGCAATTCTCTTGCTTCAGCATCCCGAGTAGCTGGGATTGTAGGCGTGTGCCACCACAACTGGTTAATTTTTGTATTTTTAGTAGAGACGGGGTGTCACCATGTTGGCCAGGCTGGTCTTGAACTCCTGACCTCAGGTGATCTGCCTGCCTCGGCCTCCCAAAGTGCTGGGATTACAGGTGTGAGCCACCATGCCCAGCCCTGTCTTTTTATTTATAGCTGTCCTAGTGGGTATGAGGTGGTATCTCATTGTGGTTTTGATTTGCATTTTCCTGATGACCAAACTTTGTTGAATCATAAAATATGTTAGATATGTTTAAGTGGTTTTTTTTTTTTAACTCTATTTAGATGATCATGTGGCTTTTGCTCTTTATTCTGTTGATATGGTGTATTACATCAATTAATTTTTTACTGTCAGCTACCTAACAGTCCTGGGATAAATCCCACTTAGTTATGGTGTATAATCCGTTCTATATGTTCCTGAATTACATTGTGTAGTATTTCGTTGAGGAGCTCTGCACCTATATTCCTAAATTATGTTAGTTTATCGTTTTCTTGTGATGTCTTTGTTTGCTTTTGGTATGAGGGTAACACTGGCTCATATAAAAAGTTGGAAATGTTCCCTTTTATTTGGAAGAATTTATAAAGAATTGGTGTTAATTTTTTAAAATGTATTGATAGAATTCACTAGTGAAACCACCTGGGCTTTTCTTTGTGGGAAGTGTGATTGTTAATACTGAGTGTCAACTTGATTGGATTGGAGGATACAAAGTATTAATCCTAGGTGTGTCTGTTTGGGTGTTGCTAAAAGAGATTAACATTTGAGTCAGTGGGCTGGGGAAGGCAGAGTCACCCTTAATGTGGTGGGCACAATCTAATCAGCTTCTAGCAAATATAAAGCAGGCAGAAAAACGAGAAAAGGAGAGACGGGCCTAGCCTCCCAGCCTAAATCTTTCTCCCGTGCTGGATGCTTCCTACCCTTGAATACTGGACTCCACGTTCTTCAGTTTTGGGCTTGGACTGGCTCTGCTTTCTCCTCAGCTTGCAGACAGCCTATTGTGGGACCTATTGATCATGTAAGTTAATACTTAATAAACTCTCCTTTATATACATGTATTTGTGTGTGTGTGTGTGTGTGTGTGTGTGTGTGTGTATCCTATTAGTTTTGTCTCTCTAAGAGAATCCTGATTAATACAGCTTTAAAAATTAGCAAATCAATCTTCTCATTTGTTATAAATTCTATTCAGATTTTCTATTTCTCCTTCATGCTTAAGATCCCTTTCAGCATTTCCTGTAGGTCTAATCTAGTGACAAATTCCTTCAGCATTTGCTTGTCTGTGAATGACTTATTTCTCCTTCATTTATAAAACTTATTCTGGCAGGATACAAAATTCTTGGCTGACAGTTTTTTTTCCCCCCCAGCACTTTAAAAATGCCATTCCATTCTCTTCTGACCTGTAAGGTTTCTGCTGAAAAGTATACTGTTAGTCTGATAAAGTTTCCTTTATAGATGACAATTCTGTAGATGCTATTCTCTTGCTAATTTTAAATTCTTTCTTGACTTTAGACATTCTGAACACAATATGCTATGGTGAAGTCCTTTTTGCAATGTATTTTCCTGGGGGTCATTGGGCTGCCTATATCTAGATGTTTATCTTGATAGACTTGGAAAATTTTTATCAATTATTTTATTAAATTTTTTTTTCTAAACTTTTTGTTTTCTTTACCCCTTGGAAATATTGATCATTTGTTAAGTTTAGTTGCTTTGTGTAGCCCCAGATATCTCAAAAGTTTTGTTCATTCTTTTTATTCTTTTTTTGTACAAGATTATCCTGAAAGACCAGTCTTTAAGTTCTGAGATTCTTTATTCTGCTTGGTTTAGTCTATTATGGAAGCCTTCAAATGTGTTTTGTATTTCCTTCAATTAATTTTTTAATTTTAGAATTTGTTTCTTTTATTTTTGAAGATATCTCCTTGATAAATATCTCATTCATATTCTGAATTGGTTTTCAAATTTCTTTGTATTGGTTTTCAGATTTCTCTTTCATCTCACTGGTCTTCTTTAAAATAAATATTTTGAATTCTCTTTGTGGCATTTCAAGGAATACTTTTTTGATTGGCATCTGTTGCTGGACAATTGTTTTGGTCCTTTGGTGATGTCACATTTCCCTGCTGCTTCATGTTTCCTGTATCCTTCCATTGATATCTGTGCATCTGGTGTAGCAGTAACTTGTTCCAATTTTGGGGGCTTTGGGGGCTCTTTTTGTTTTAATGTTATTCTGTGTTCAGGGGTACATGTGCAGGTTTGTTATATAGGTAAATAGTGTATCATGGGAATTTGGCATACAGATTGTTCTATCACCCAAGTAATAAGCATAGTACCCGATAGGTAATTTTTCAGTCCTCATCTCCTCCCACCTTCTGCCCTCAAGCAGGCCCTGGTGTCTGTTGTTTTCTTCCTTGTGTCCATATGTACTGAATGTTTAGCTTCCACTTATACATAAGAACATGTGGTATCTCGTGTTTTGTTCCTGTCTATGTTTGGTTAGGATAATGGCCTCCTGCTCCATCTCTGATGCTGCAAAGGATCATGATCTCATTTTTTTTTTTGTGGCTGCATAATATTCCATGGTGTGTATGTACTGCATTTTCTTTATCCAGTGTACTGTTGATGGGCATCTAGGTTGAATCCATGTTTTTACTATTGTGAATAGTGTTGTGATGATCATACACATGCATGTGTCTTTATAGTAGAATGATTTGTATTCCTTTGGGTATATACGCATTGATGTAATTGCTGGGTTGAATGGTAATTCTGCTTTGAGTTCTTTGAAAAATTATGAAACTGCTTTTCACAGTGGCTGAACTAATTTACATACCCATCAGCAGAGTATAAGTGTTCCCTTTGCTTCACAGCCTGTCTAGTATTTGAACGCAGAGCCTGCGTTTCTCTGATGATTAGTGATGTTGAGCATTTTTTCATATAGTTGGTGACCATATGCATGTCTTCTTTAGAAAAGTGTCTGTTCACATACTTTGTCCATTTTTTAATAGGGTTGTTTGTTTACTTGTAAATTTGTTTAAGTTTCTTACAGATTCTGGATATTAGACCTTTGTTAGGGCATAGTTTGCAAATATTTTCTCCCATTCTGTAGGATGTCTGTTTACTCTATTAATCGTTTATTTTGCTGTGCAGAAGATATTTAGTTTAATTAGGTCCCATTTGCCAATTTTTGTTTTTGTTTCAATTGTTTTTGGAGTCTTTCTCGTAAAACTTTTGCCAGGGCCTATGTCCAGGTTGGTATTTCCTAGGTTGTTTCCAGGATTTTTATCATTTTAGGCTTTACATTTAAGTTTTAATACATATTGAGTTGCTTTTTGTATATGGTGTAAGGAAGAAGTCCAGTTTCAATCTTCTGTATATCACTAACCCAGGACAATTTATTGAATAGGAAGTCCTTTCCCCATTGCTTGTTTTTGTCTAGTTTGTTGAAGATCAGATGGTTGTAGGTCTGCAGACTTATTTCTGGGCTCTCTGTTCTGTTCCATTGGTCTATATGTCTGTTTTTGTACCAGTACCATGCTGTTTTGGTTACTCTAGCCCTGTCATATAGTTTGAACTTGGATAATATGATGCCTTCGGATTTGTTCTTTTTGCTTAGGATTGCCTTGGCTATTCAGGCTTTTCTTGTTTCCATATGAATTTTAAAATAGTGTTTTCTAATTCTAAATAGTGTTTTCTAATTCTGTGAAGAATGTCATTGGTAGTTTGATATGAATAGAATTGTTGGATGAGGAGATGGGTATCTCATTCCTCATGGTGTGATTATTTTACATTGCATGCCTGTATCAAAATATCTCATCTACATAATAAATGTATACACCTGCTATGTATGCACAAAAATTAAAAAAATTAAAAAGATAGGAATAGCATTAAATCTGTGAATTGTTTTGAGCAGCATGGCCGTTTTAATGATATTGACTCTTTCTATTCATGAGCAGGGAAAGTTTTTCTATTTGTTTGTGTCATCTCTGATTTCTTTGAGCAGTGTTTTATAATTCTCCTTGTAGAGATCTTTCACTTCTGTGGTTAGCTGTATTTTTATGTATTTTATTCTCTTTCTGGCTATTGTGAATGGGATTGCATTCTTGATTTGGTTCTCAGCTTGGATGTTGTTGGTGTATAGGAATGCCGGTGATTTTTGTACATTGACTTTGTATCCTGAGACTTTGCTGAAGTGGTTTATCAGAACAAAGGTCTTTTGGGCAGGCACTACGGGGTTTTCAAGTATAGAATCTCATCGTCTGCAAACAGATACTTTTATTTCCTATTTGGATGTCTTTTATTTCTTGTTCTTTCCTGGTTGTTCTGGTTAGGATTTCCAGTACTATGTTGACTAGGAGTGCTGAGAGAGGGCATGCTTGTTTTGGTCTGATTTTCAAGGAGAATGCCTCCAGCATTTGTCCATTCAGTATAATGGTGTGTGTGTGTGTGTGTGTGTGTGTGTGTGTGTGTGTGTGTGTTTTTCAGATGGTGGTTATTATTTTGAAGTCCATTCCTTCAATGCCTAGTTAGTTGAGATTTTTTTTTGTATTTTGGTTTTTTTTTTTTCCATGAAAGGGTGTTGAATTTTATTTAAAACCTTTCTACATCTATTGAGATGTGGTTTTTGGTTTGGTTCTGTTTATGTGGTGAATCACATTTATCAATTTGTGTATGTTGAAACAACTTTGCATCCCAGAGATAAAGCCTACTTGATCATGGTGGATTAGCTTTTTCATGTGCTGCTGGATTTTGTTTGCTAGTATTTTATTGTGCATTTTTGCATCTATGTTCATCAAAGATATTGGCCTGAAGTTTTCTTTTCTTGTTGTGTCTGTGCCAGGTTTTGGTATCAGGATAATGCTGACCTCATAGAGTGGGTCAGGGAGAAGTCCCTCCTCCTCAGTCTTTCGGAATATTTTCAGTAGGGATAATATCAGTTCTTTATACATCTGATAGAATTCAGCTATAAATCTATCTTGTTCTGGGCTTTTTCTGGTTGGTAGGATTTTTGTTGCTGATTAAATTTTGGAACTCATTATTGGTCTGTTTAGGGATTCAATTTCTTCTTGGTTCAATCTTGGGATGTTGTGTGCATCCAGGAATTTATCCATTTCTTCTAGATTTTCTAGTTTGTGTGCATAGAAGCATTCATAGAAGTCTCTGAGGGTTTTTTGGTATATATGTGGTGTCAGTGGTAATGTCCTTTTTGTCATTTCTGATTGTCTTTATTTGCATCTTCTTTTTTTCTTTATTATTCTAGCTAGTGGTCTGTCTGTCTTATTCGTTCTTTCAGAGAAAAAAACTCATGGATTTGTTGATCTTTTTATAGTTTCTTAACATCTCAATTTCATTCAGTTCAGCTCTGATTTTGGTTATTTTTTTGTTTTCTGCTAGTTTTGGGATAGACTTGCTTTTGTTTCTCTAGTTCCTCTAGTTGTGATGTTAGGTTGTTAAATTGAGATTTTTCTAACTTTTTGAAGTAGGTGTTCAGTGCTATAAACTTCCCTCTTAACACTGCTTTAGTTACGTCACAGAGATTCTGCTATGTTGTATCTTTGTTCTCATTAGCTTCAAATAATTTCTTGATTTCTGCCTTAATTTCATTATTTGCCCCAAAATCATTCAGAATCACATTGTTTAATTTCCATGCAATTGTATGGTTCTGAGCAATTTTCTTAGTATTAATTTCTATTTTTATTGCACTGTGGTCTGAGAATGTGGATGGTATGCTTTTGGTTTTTCTGAATTTGCTGAGAATTGTTTTATGGCTGATTGTGTGGTTGATTTTAGAGTATGTGCCACATGCAGATGAGAAGAACATATATTCTGTTGTTTTGGGGTGGAAAGTTCTACAGTGTCTATTAGGTCCATTTGGTCAGGTGTTGAATTCAGGTCCTGAATATCTTCATTAGTTTTCTACTTCGATGATCTTTCTAATATTGTCAGTGGGGTGTTGAAGCCTCCCACTATTACTATGTGGTTATTTAAGTCTCTTTGCAGGTCTTTAAGAACTTGCTTTATGAATTTGGGTGTCTTGTGTTGGGTGTGTATATATTTACAATAGTTAGGTCTTCTTGTTGAACTGAACCCTTTACTATTATGTAATGCCCTTCTTTGTCTTTTTTGATCTTTGTTGGTTTAAAATCTGTTTTGTCTCAAATTAGAATAGCAACCCCTGCTTTTTTTCTGTTTTCAATTTGCTTGGTAGATTTTCCTTCATCCCTTTAATTTCAGTCAATGTGTGTCATTGCATGTGAGGTGGGTCTCTTGAAGACAGCATGCAAAGGGAGGTAGGTGACCTGCCTCTATCTCTCTAGCTGCCTTTAACATTTTTTTTTTTTTTCATTTCTACCTTGGATAATCTGATGACTATATGTCTTGGAGATGGTCTTCTTGTGTATAGTATTTTACAGGTGTTCTTGGCATTTCCTGAGTTTGAATGTTAACCTCTCTAGCAAAGCTAGGAAAATTTTCATAGACGGTATTCTAAAATATATTTTCCAAGTTGCTTGCTTTCTCTCCGTCTCTTTCAGGGGTGCCAATGAGTCATAAATTTGGTCTCTTCACATAATCCCATATTCTTGGAGGCTTTGTTCATTCTTCTTTATTGTTTTTTTTTTCTTTTTTTCTGGCTGAGTTATTTCAGAGACCTGGTCTTTGAGCTCTGAGATTCTTTCCTCAGCTTGGTCTATTCTGCTGTTAATAGTTTCAATTGCATTCTGTAATTCTTGAAGTGAGTTTTTCTTTCTTTTTCTTTTTTAATTTTTAACTTTTATTTTAAGTTCAGGGGTATGTGTGCAGGATGTGCAGGTGTTACAAGGTAAATGTGTGCCATAGTGGTTTGCTGCACAGATTATGCCATCCCCCAGGTATTAAGCCCAACATCTTTTTTTTCTTATTAGATTTTTAATTCTATACTTTTTGAACTACATATTTCAGACTTATTTAGATTATTATTTTTAAATTTAGATTCTTTAGACAAAGTCTCACTCTGTCACTCAGGCTGGAGTACAGTGGCACAACCTCCACTCACCACAACCTCCACTCACCGCAACCTCCGCCTCCCAGGCTCCAGCGATTCTCATGCCTCAGCCTCCTCCCAAGTAGCTGGGATTACAGGCATGTGCCACCATGCCCAGCCAATGTTTGCATTTTCAGCAGACACAGGGTTTTGCCATGCTGGCCAGGCTGGTCTCAAACTCCTGACCTCAAGTGATCCGCCCATTTCTGCCTCCCAAAGTGTTGGGACCACAGGCATGGGCCACCGTGCCCAGCCATTATTTAGATAAATTTTACGATATATCACTATGATACATATATAAAAATGAAAATACAAGTAAAATAAGTTGGTTAAGGCATGGCTGAAATTTGTTCACATTCAGAACTCTTCTGAATCACTGTTATATAAGAGTTGTGATGTCCACATCTTCTATGCTCTGATCCTTCTTCCCATCATCATGAGCACTGAGGATGTGGCATTTCCTAACAAGCTGCTCCACTCTTGTCTCTGGGGTTTTCTTCCAAGTTACTAGTGGCCATTGTGCAAGATTTGCAGCAATGACATCACAATTGTTCCCTTTAAGAACACACCTTGACTTCAGAGATGCTAAACTGGAGAACTGTGCATTGGTGAGACAGGTTATCCAGCCATGGGGAGGGCAGGTTGGTTCTGCAGACTCCATGGCAACAAAATGCTCCCCACAATTGAGAAGCCAGCTATAGAGTCTTAAACCTCCCTGTGCATAGCGATTGCAACAAGACGATGAGAAACTGTATTCAAACTCCTCCAGAAATGGTGGTTTGTTTCTCATGAGGTGAGCAGGTTTCCTGAAGGAGGGACTGGGGAGGCAGCTGAGCATCCCTGGGCTACAAGACCTCTGAGGGCCTCTGCAGCCCGAGTCCCATGTCCTTGTGATGGTTACAACAAAGAGATATAGAGCTGGGACCTTTCTTCTCCTGCCTTCTCACCACCTTCTGTACACAGGCAGAGAGGTAGCTATCAGGGAAGCAAATGGGCACTTGCCCCCCAGAGGCCTCTCCATGGGCCATGCAGGGCGAAACACACTCTGCTGACTCACTTCAGCCATCAGACCCCAAAGGCTGGCCCTGGGGACATGCCTCCTTGGAATGGACAGTTCTCAGTCTGCCCTACCCTGAGATCCTATCTTAGTGATTAACTCAAGGTATTATCTTAGGAGTTTAACTCAATATCCTCTGGAGGATACAAAGCAGGTTCAGGTGTGGTGGCTCCAGGGCACACAGTGACCCCTTCCCAGCCAGGCCCCCTCAGGTGTAGGCTCTGGACCCCTGAATAAGCCTGCCCTCCTGGCTTTCCTCACAAGGCAGCACCCTCTACCCTAGTAATGTGCTGATGTTCCAGTCCTGGTCTTTCCCTCTCCAGCATGTTGCCAGGGCCTGTCCACTGGCAACACTGCCCCATCTGCCCCTTCTCTCTTATTCCATAGCTCTGCCCTCACCCAGAGCCCCAGACATTCCCTGTCTGCTCGGGGGCTGGCCCCAGGTGAGTTTCTCACAACCTTGCTCCAGGCAGTGGCTGAAGCCTCCTGTTCAGTCTTTTGCCCCTGATCCACTGTGTTTGCTATAGCCAGCAAGTTTTTTCTAAAAATGGTTGACTGGCCGGAGCGGTGGCCCACTCCTGCAATCCCAACACCTTGGGAGGCCGAGGCGGGCAGACCACCTGAGGTCAGGAGTTCAAAACCAGCCTGGAGCCTGGCCAACATGGCAAAACCCTGTCTCCACCGAAAACACAAAAACTTAGCCGGGGTGGTAGCAGGCACCTGCAATCCCAGCCATTCGGGAGGCTGAGGCAGGAGAATCGCCTGAACCCTGGAGGTGGAGGCTGCAGTGAGCTGAGATAGCGCCACTGCCCTCCAGCCTGGGCAACAAGATTGAGACTCCATTTTTATTTTATTTTATTTTTTTTTAAACTTTTTTTATTGCATTAGAGATTATTTTATTTTATTTTTCTATATATATATATATTTTATTATACTTTAAGTTCTAGGGTACATGTGCTCAACATGTAGGTTTGTTACATATGTATACATGTGCCATGTTGGTGTGCTGCACCCATTAACTTGTCATTTACATTTGGTATATCTCCTAATGCTGTCCCTCCCTGCTTTCCCACCCCACAACAGGCCCTGGTGTGTGATGTTCCCTTTCCTGTGTCCAAGTGATCTCATTGATCAATTCCCACCTATGAGTGAGAACATGCAGTGTTTGGTTTTTGGCCTTGTGATAGTTTGCTGCGAATGATGGTTTCCAGCTTCATCCATGTCCCTACAAAGGACATGAACTCATCATTTTTTATGGCTGCATAGTATTCCATGGTGTACATGTGCCATATTTTCTTAATCCAGTCTATCATTGATGGACATTTGGGTTGATTCCAAGTCTTTGCTATTGTGAATAGTGCTGCATTAAACATACGTGTGCACGTGTCTTTACAGCAGCATGATTTATAATCGTTTGGGTATATACCCAGTAATGGAATGGCTGGGTCAAATGGTATCTCCAGTTCTAGATCCCTGAGGAATCACCACACTGTCTTCCACAGTGGTTGAACTAGTTTACAATCCCACCAATGTGTAAAAGTGTTTCTATTTCTCCACATATTCTCCAGCACCTGTTGTTTCCTGACTTTTTAATGATTGCCATTCTAACTGGTGTGAGATAGTGTCTCATCGTGGTTTTGATTTGCATTTCTCTGATGGTGAGTGATGATGAGCATTTTTTCTCGTGTCTGTTGGCTGCATAAATGTCTTCTTTTGAGAAGTGTCTGTTCATATCCTTCATCCACTTGTTGATGGGGTTGTTTGTTTTTTTCTTGTAAATTTGTTTGAGTTCTTTGTAGATTCTGGATATTAGCCCTTTGTCAGATGAGTAGATTGCAAAAATTTTCTCCCATTCTGTAGGTTGCCTGTTCACTCTAATGGTAGTTTCTTTTGCTGAGCAGAAGCTCTTTAGTTTAATTAGATCCCATTTGTCAATTGTGGCTTTTGTTGCCATTGCTTTTGGTGTTTTAGATATGAAGTCCTTGCCCATGCCTATGTCCTCAATGGTATTGCCTAGGTTTTTTTCTGGGGTTTTTATGGTTATAGGTTTAACATTTAAGTCTTTAATCCATCTTGAATTAATTTTTGTATAAGGTGTAAGGAAGGGATCCAGTTTCAGCTTTGTACATATGGCTAGCCAGTTTTCCCAGTACTATTTGTTAAATAGGGAATCCTTTCCCCATTTCTTGTTTTTGTCAGGTTTGTCAAAGATCAGATAGTTGTAGATGTGTGGTATTATTTCTGAGGGCTCTGTTCTGTTCCATTGGTCTATATCTCTGTTTCACCAGTAGCATGCTGTTTTGGTTACTGTAGCCTTGTAGTATAGTTTGAAGTCAGGTAGCATGATGTCTCCAGCTTTGTTCTTTTTGGCTTAAGATTGTCTTGGCAATGCAGGTTCTTTTTTGGTTCCATATGAACTTTAAAGTAGTTTTTTCCAATTCTGTGAAGAAAGTCATTGGTAGCTTGATGGGGATGGCATTGAATCTATAAATTACCTTGGGCAGTATGGCCATTTTCACGATATTGTTTCTTCCTATCCATGAGCATGGAATGTTCTTCTATTTGTTTGTGTCCTCTTTTATTTTGTTGAGCAGTGGTTTGTAGTTCTCCTTGAAGAGTTCCTTCACATGCCTTGTAAGTTGGATTCCTAGGTATTTTATTCTCTTTGAAGCAATTGTGAATGCGAGTTCACTCATGATTTGGCTCTCTGTTTGTCTGTTATTGGTGTATAAGACTGCTTGCGATTTTTGCACATTGATTTTGTATCCTGAGACTTTGCTGAAGTTGCTTATCAGCTTAAGGAGATTTTGTAAGCCCAACATCTATTAGCTATTCCTCCTGATCCTCTCCTTCCTCCCACCACCCCCACCAAGCCCTGTGACAGGACCCAGTGTGTTTTATCCCCCTTCATGTGTCCATGTGTTTTCATCATTTAGCTCCCACTTATAAGTGAGAACATGTGGTATTTTTTTTTCTTTTTGTTCCTGCATTAGTTTGCTAAGGATAATGGTCTCCAGCTCCATCCATGTCCCTGCAAAGGACATTATCTCTTTCCTTTTTATGGCTGTGCAGTATTCCATAGTGTATATGTAACATATTTTCCTTATCCAGTCTACAATTGATGGGCATTTAGATTGATTCCATGTCTTTGCTATTGTGAATAGTGCTGCAATGAACATACACGTGCATGTGTCTTTATAATGGAATGATTTTTATTCCTTTGCGTATATGCCCAGTAATGGAATTGCTGGGTTGAATGATATTTCTGCCTCTAGGTCACCACACTGGAATCACCACACTGTCTTCCACAGTGGATGAACTAAGTTACACTTTCACCAACAGTGTAAAAGTGTTTATTTTTCTCCACAACCTCACCAGCATCTGTTGTTCTTTGGCTTTTTAGTAATAGTCATTCTGACTGGTGTGAGATGGTATCTCATTGTGGTTTTGATTTGCATTTCTCTAGTGATCAGTGATATTGAGCCTTTTTTTGTTTTTTTCCTCCATGTTTTGGCCTCATGCATGTCTTCTTTTGAAGAGTCTGTTCATGTCCTTTGCCCACTTTTTAATGGGGTTGTTCGTTTATTTTCTTGTAAACTTGTTTAAGTTCCTTATAGATGCTGGATATTAGAACTTTGTCAGATGGATAGATTGGAAAAAAATTTTCCCATTCTGTAGGGTTCTGTTCACTCTGTTGATAGTTTGTTTTGCTATGCAGAAGCTCTTAAGTTTAATTAGATCCAATTTGTCAATATTTGCTTTTGTTGCAAATGCTTTGGGCTTCTTTGTCATGAAATCTTTGCCTGTGCCTATGTCTTCAATTGTATTGCCTAGGTTTTCTTCTAGGGTTTTTGTAGTTTTGGGATTTACATTTAAGTCTTTAATCTATCTTGTTGATTTTTGTACATGGCATAAGGAATGGATCTGGTTTCAATTTTCTGCATATGGCTAGCCAGTTCTCCCAGCATCATTTATTAAATAGGGAATCCTTTTCCCGTTGCTTGTTTTTGTAAGGTTTTTCAAAGATCAGATGTAGATGTGTGGTCCTATTTCTGGGTTCTCTATTCTGTTCCATTGGTCTATGTTACTATTCTTATACCAGTACCATGCTGTTCTGATTACTGTATTGCTATAGTGTAGTTTGAAGTCGGGTAGTGTGATGCCTCAAGCTTTATTCTTTTTGCTTAGGATTGCTTTGGCTATTTGGGCTCTTTTTCGGTTCCATATTAACTTCAAAATGGTTTCTTCTAATTCTATGAAGAATGTCAGTGGTAGTTTCATAGGAATAGCACTGAATCTGTAAATTGCTTCGGGCAGTATGGCCATTTTCATGACATTGATTCTTCCTATTCATGAGCGTGGAATGTTTTTCCACTTGTTTGTATCATCTCTGATTTCTTGGAGCAGTGGTTTGCAGTTTTCCTTGAAGAGGTCCTTCACTTCCCTTGTTAGCTGTATTTGTAGGTATTTTTATTCTCTTTGCAGCAATTGTGAATGGAATTGCCTTTCTGATTTGGCTCTCGAATTGTCTGTTGTTGGTATATAGGAATGTGTGATTTTCACACATTGATTTTGTATCCTGAGACTTTGCTGAAGTTTCTTATCAGCTTAAGAAGCTTTTGGGCTGAGATGATGGGTTTTCTAGATATATAATCATGTCCTCTGCAAAGAAAGATAGTTTGACTTTCTCTTTTCCTTTTTGAATACCCTTTATTTCTTCCCCTTGCCTGATTTCCCTGGACAGAACTTCAAATAGTATATTGAATAGGAGCGATGAGAGAGGGCAACCTTGTCTTGTGCCAGTTTTTAAGGGGAATGCTTACAGCTTTTGCCCATTCAGAATGATATTGGCTGTGGGTTTGTCATATATGTATCTTACTATTTTAAGGTAAGTCCCATCAATACCTAGTTTATTGAGAGTTTTTAACATAAAGAGATGTTGAATGTTATCAAAGGCCTTTTCTGCATCTATCGAGATAATCATGTAGTTTTTGTTTTTAGTTCTGTTTATGTGATGATTACATTTATTCATTTGTATATGTTGGACCAGTCTTGCATCCTGGAGATGAAGCCTACTTGATCATGGTGGATAAGCTTTTGATGTGCTGCTGTATTTGGCTTGCCAGTATTTTGTTGAAGGTTTTTGTATCGATGTTTATCAAGGATATTGGCCTGAAGTTTTTGTCGTTGTTGTATGTCTGCCAGGTTTTGGTATCAGAATGATGATGGCCTCATAGAATAAATACATATGTATTTAGGGAGGATTCTCCACTTTTTAATTTTTTGGAATAGTTTCAGTAGGAATGGTACCAGCTCTTCTGGGTACCTCTGATAGAATTCATCTGTGAATCTATCTGGTCCTGGCCTTTTTTTGGTTGATAGGCTATTTTTTACTCACTCAATTTCAGAACTCATTATTGGTCTATTCAGGGATTCATTGTCTTCCTGGTTCAATCTCGGGAGGGTGGATGTGTCCAGGAATTTATCCATTTCTTCTAGATTTCCTAATTTATGTACATACAGGTGTTTATAGTATTCTCTGATGATTGTTTGTATTTCTGTGGGGTCAGTGGTAATATTCCCCTTATTTCTGATTCTGTTTATTTGACTCTTCTCTCTTTTCTTTTTTATTGGTCTAGCTAGCAGTCTATTTTATTAATTTTTTATTCAGAAAACAGCTCCTAAATTCATTGATTTTTGAAGGGGTTTTTGTGTCTCTATCTCTTTCAGTTTAGCTCTAATCTTGGTTATTTCTTGTCTTCTGCTAGTTTTGGAATTTGTTTGCTCTCGGTTCTCTAGTTCTTTTTGTTGCAATGTTAGGTTGTTAACCTGAGATCTTTCTAACTTTTTGATGTGGGCATTTAGTGGTATAAATTTCCCTCTTCACACTGCTTTAGCTGCATCCCAGAGATTCTGGCATGTTGTATCTTTGTTCTCATTAGTTTCAAAGAACTTCTTGATTTCTGCCTTAATTTCATTATTTATCTAAAAGTCATTCAGGAGCAGGTTGTTCAATTTTTACTTAATTGTATGATTTTGAGTGAATCTTGAGTTCTAATTTGATTGTGCTATGGCCCAAGAGACTGTCTGTTATTATTTCAATTCTTTTGCATTTTCTGAGGAGTGTTTTACTTTCAATTCTGTGATCAGTTTTAGACTAAGTGCCATGTGGTGATGAGAAGAATGTATATTCTGTTATTTTTGGGTGGAGAGTTCTGTAGATATCAGGTCCACTTGATCCAGTGTGAGTACAGGTTCTAGATATCTTTGTTAATTTTCTGTCTTGATGATCTGTCCAATATTGTCAGAAGGGTGTTGAAGTCTCCCATTATTATTGTGTGGGAGTCTACGTCTCTCTGAAGGTCTCTAAGAACTTGTCTTATGAATCTGGGTGCTCCTGTATTGGATACATATGTATTTAGGATAGCTAGCTCTTCTTGTTGAATAGAACTCTTTACCATTATATAATGCCCTTCTTTGTCTATTTTTTATCTTTGTTGTTTTAAAATCTGTTTTGTCAGAAACTAGTATTGCAACCCCTGCTTTTTTCTGTTTTCCACTTGCTTTGTAAAATTTCCTCCATCCCTTTAAGTTTACATGCATCTTTGCATGTGAGGTGGATCTCTTAAAGACATCATACTGATGGGTCTTGGTTCTTTATCCAGCTTGCCATTCTGTGTCTTTCAATTGGGGCATTTAGCCCATTTACATTTAAGGTTAATATTGTTATGTGTGGATTTGATCCTGTCATCATGATGCTAGCTGGTTCTTTTGCAGATTTGTTTATGTGGTTGCTTCATAGTGTCACTGGTCTATGTACTTCAGTGTGCTTTTGTAGTGGCTGGTAACAATTTTTCCTTTCCATATTAGAGCTTCCTTCAGGGGCTCTTGTAAGGCATTTGCCTCAGCATTTGTTTGTCTGAAAAGGATCTTATTTCTCCTTTTCTTATAAAGTTTAGTTTGGCTGGATATGAAATTCTGGGTTGGAAATTCTTTTCTTTAAGAATGTTGAATATTGGTCCCTAATCTCTTCTAGCTTGTAGGGTTTCTGCTGAGATATCCACTGTTAGCTGATGGGCTTCCTTTTGTAGGTGACCTGGCCTTTCTCTCTGGCTGCCCTTAATTTTTTTCTTTCTTTTTGACCTTGGAGAATCTGATGATTATGTGTCTTGGGGATGATCTTCTCATGGAGTATCTTACTGGGGTTCTCTGCATTTCGTGAATTTGAATGTTGGCCTGTTGAATGTTGGAGAAGTTCTCCTGGTTGATGTCCTGAAATATGTTTTCCAGCTTGGTCCCATTATTTCCATCTGTTTCAGGTACCCTAATCATTTGTAGATTCAGTCTCTTTACATAATCCCGTATTTCTCAGAGGCTTTGTTCATTTCCTTTTATTCTTTTTTCCTCTATTCTTGTCTGCTTATCTTATTTCAAAAAGACAGTCTTCAGCTCTCAGGTTCTTTTCTCCTTTGGGTCTATTCTGCTATTAATACTTGTGATTCCATTGTGAAGTTCTTGTAGTATGTTTTTCAGCTCTATCAGGTTGGTTATGTTCCTCTCCATACTGGGTATTCTGGCTGTCATCTCTTGCATTATTTTATCATGATTTTTAGCTTCTTTGCGTTGGGTTACAACGTGCTCTTTTAGCTCAGCTAAGTTTGCTTTATCCACATTCTGAATCCTACCTCTGTCATTTCAGGCATCTTAGGCTCAGCCCAGTTTTGAACCCTTGAAGGAGAGGTGTTGCAGTCATTTGGAGGAAAGGGGGCACTCTGTATTTTTGAGTTTTCAGCATTTTTGTGCTTATTCTTTCTCATTTTTGTGAGCTTATCCACCTCTGATCTTTGAGGTTGCTGACCTGTGGATGGGGTTTTTATGTTTGTTGTTGTTTTTCTTTTAACATTCTGGCTACTCTTCTGTTGGGCTGCTGCAGTTTGCTAGGGGTCCACTCCATACTCTAGTCACCTCAGTTTTTCTAATACCTGGAAGTATCACCAGTGAAGGCTGTGAAACAGCAAAGATGGAAGCCTGTCCCTTGCTCTGGAAGCTCTGTCCCATGGGGGTACTGACTTGTGGCCAGCCCAAACACACCTGTAGGAGGTAGCTGGAGACCCCAGTTGGGAGGTCTCACCCAGGCAGGAGAAATGGGATCAGCAAGCTGCTTAAAGGAACAGTCTTGCTGTGTTGTGTATCCCTTGGTCCTCAATCAGTTTGAGCTCTCCAAGGCCTGCAGGCTGAACCAGCTGAGATGCCCCAAACAGTAAAGGTGGTGGCCTTCCCCCCAGGCACTCCATCCCAGGGAGAAATGAGAATGCTGTTAGCTGTGGAATATGGGTGAGGGTGGCTGGAGGCTCTTCAAAGAGATGTAAACTCCCACACAATAATAGTGGGAGACTTCAACACCCTTCTGACAATATTAGACAGATCATTGAGACAGAAAATTAACAAAGTTATCTAGGACCTGAATTCAGCTCTGGATCAAGTGGACCTGATACATATCTATGGAACTCTTCACCCAAAACCAACAGAATATACATTCTTCTCATCACCTCATAGCACTTAATCTAAAACTGATCACACAATTGGAAGTAAAACACTCCTCAGCAGATGCAAAAGAACTGAAATAATAACAGTGTCTCAGATAACAGCATCATCAAATTAGAATGCAAGATCTAGGTCCCATAAACAATCAGTCTGGCCATATCTTGACACAACAGCCATGCCTTGCTGGGGAACCACCTCTGCCCTTTTTGGTTTGGACTGTCCAAAGCCCAAAGGCTGGAATTGCTGAGTCGTCCCAACAACCAAGGTGGTGGCCCAGCCCTCCCACAGCACACTCTCCCCTAGGGAGAGATGAGAGCTCTATCTATAGAATACGGGATAGTAGGGGTGGCTTGAGGCCCCAGCTGGGAAGTCCCACCCAGTGAGGAGGAATGGATGGGGTCTCATTTAAAGAAGCAATCTGGCCACATTCTAGCAAAGCAACTGTGCTGTGCTTGGGGGACCCTTCCTCATCTGGACTGCTTGGACTCTTCAAAGCCTGCAGGCTGGAATGGCTGAGTCAACCAAACAACAAAAATCACATCTCACTCCTGCCCCCAGGGACTCCATCCTGTCTTAGGCAGGCTCCATCCACCCTGTTGCTGGTGGCTGCCTGGAATTCCAAGCCAGTAGGTCTCATCTTGTGAGGTGCTGTGGAAGTGGGGCATGCAAACGGTTGCTGCTTGGACCCCTGGATTCAGCCCACTTTTCAGAGATATGTACATACAGACCTCCCACCTTGCTGGGGATATCGGGGCCAGAGTATGTAAAGCTCCTGGGTCTCTGCATGCCTGAGCAGCTGCTCTGCTGAGATTCCTCACAGCTCTGTGTCAGACTCAAGGCCCTGGTGGTGTGGGCTCACGAGGGGATCTCTTGATCTGAGGGTTGCAAAGATCTGTGGGAGAAGCATGGTTTCCTGGGTTCACACATTAACTCACCAATTCCCTTGGCTGTGGATGGGGGTTCCCTTGGCTCCATGTCACTCCCAGGTGGGTTGTTGCCCTGCCCTGCTTTTCTTCATTCTCTGTGGGTCCGGTTGTTTTCCTGATCAGTCCCAATGTGAGTACCTGGATATTTCAGTTGAAGGTGCTATATTCACTTGTCCCTTTTGCTCCTCTCTGTAAGTACCACACCACAGCTGTTTTTATGTGGCCGTCTTGGCCCTTCCCATTTGAAGTGAGTTTTTCAGTTCTATTAGTTCAGTTTGGTTCTTTCTTAAAATGGGCATTCCATCTTTCATCTCCTGTTTTATTTTATTGTATACCTTAAAATCCTTGGATTGGATTTCAGCTTTCTTCTGAATGTTGATCTTCCCTCTGATGCGTATTGTGAATTCTATTTTTTCACTTCAGCCAGCTTGAGAATCATTGCTGGAGAATTAGTGCAGTTGTTTGGAGGTCAGAAGACACTCTGGCTTTTTGAGTTTCCAGAGTTCTAGCACTGGTTATTTCTTGTCTGTGTGTGGACTGATGGTCTTTCAATAATTGAAGTCCCAGTCCTTTCAATTTTTTTTTGCTTTTATCTAATTTGATGCCCTTTGGAGTTTGATTATGGCATAGGTGGGTTTGGTTGACTGGCTTCAATTCTAGTCCACTCCTGTGTTTTGGAGGAGGCGCCTCTGATTACTGTCTCCATGTCCACACTTTTGTTGGGTGTTCTGGTCCAGGGGGCTCCCTCTGTATCCTTGCTGAATTGGTCCTAATATGCTGTCTGTGTGCCTCCTCAGGAAACATGGGGTTGCACCTGCCTGCAGAGTTCAGGCTCAAGCAGGACTGCTAGGCTGAAAGCTCTAGCAGGTGTAGCCTGAAAGCTCTAGCAGGTGTAACCTATCTGGCTATGAGAGGCAGAGTTGGGCCGGGTTGCCCACCCTGCTGTCCAGGTGTTTCCAAGTTTCCAGGGACAACAGGAAGGTACACTCTGCAAGTGAGTTCACACAGAGGCAGTACCACCGCTCCTGCAGCTCTAGCAGGTACTGCCCGCCTGGGTTACCTGTGGCATGGGTGGGTGGAGTGGCCAGACTGCTGGGCCAGAAGCTGCCAGCCCCATCTTGCAAAGGGATGGGGGTGGTGGAACAGTCTTAATGCTCCCAGGCACCACAACTGCAGTCTCTACTGGGGCTATGGCACTGGTACCGGTCTGCTCCAGGGCCCAAGGCTTTTAGTGATCCCGTTAGACTTCGGAGTTATCCCCACAAAACATCTGGGTGACTCTCTGCTTCAGTCTTAAAGCACAATGTGGGGGGATGCCGAGTGGCCAGGAGGATTCTCCCATTCCTAGTCTTGCACAAGTCCTGGTGTAGAGTGTGAATCCCTCTGGGGGCTGTCCTTTACTAACCCTTTCCCATGTTGGAGAGGTTCTCCTGGCTCCAAGCTGAGCCCAGACAGGCTGGTACCCAGCTTCACCCCTTGCTGTCCTGTATGTGCCCCTGCTCCTTTGACAGATCCTGACATGATTTCTCAGATGATTGGCCTGTAGGGACAGTATTCCCTAGCCTTATGTTTTCTCTCTACGAGAGCAGCACACATGAGCTACTTCTCGTCCATCATTTGGGCCCAACACCCTCAAGTTACTGAAATTGCTTTTGTAGGGGAGAATTTTTTATTGAGGATGTATGTATGTTGTTGATTAGGATACTTGGCTTCGATTTTGGGTGCCTGTTGTAGTGTGATCTTTGTATGACATCTCAGGAAGTATGCAGGGTCAGTGGTCTCTGTGATTTCCGTGGCATCTTAAGGTACAATTATTAGTTGAGTTTTCGTGAAGTTTCGCTGGGGACTTGAATGCCAATTGAGCCAGTCTTCGTTTGGGCCCCAGTGGTGGCAGCAGTAAGGTGAGTGTGCCTGTTTCTAGGCCCCAGAGCAGCTTACACTGCCTCTAGTGTTAGTGAGACTTGGAGGGCTGAGTCTTGGGCCTCCAGGTGTTTTGCTTAGAAGCTAGTGGTGGGAGAGGTGGGCCAGGTGTGTGAGTTTGCCGTCAGGCCCCTGAGCAGCTGGTGTTGTGTGGGTGATGGCAGCAGCAGTGGGACCCAAGTGGTTTTTGTTGGTGTTTCTGGAAGCTGGGATGAGTTCAGTGGGTTAGTCTACAGTCCCATAGACACCTGTATAGGAGTCTGTATTGTCCTAAGTGTGCTTAGGAGAGCTTAGTCTCCCCTGTCTCTTCCCCAGCTAGGTGGCTACTGGAGCCACATCACCTCAAACTCAGCCTAAGTGTTGGGCACAGCGCCTTGTCAAACTCTCAAAACGGTGCCAGCTATGGGCTTGTGACCAGAGAGGAAGAGACCTTGCTCAGGTGAGCAGCGTGGGCAAGAAGCTGTGTGGTCTACCTGAGTTTCAGTTTCACAGCAGTTCGTAGCAGGATGTTGAGTATTGTCCTAGGTATGCATAGGAGAGCCTGGCTTTCCCATCCCTCCCTGATGGGGTGGCAGCTGCAGCCACATCAACTGAAATTTGGCCCAAGAATGGGGTGCAGCCCAGTGTTAAACTCTCAAAATGGCACCTTGGGCCTACCATCAGGGAAGGCGGGACCCCTCCCAGGCAGACAGCATAGGCAAGGTGCTGAGCAGGGTGTGGCCCACTCACATCCCAGTCTCACAGCAGCCCATTGGAGGATGGGGGTATTGTTCTAGATATATGTAGCCTGGTATCCCTGTCCCTCCTTGGGTGGGCATCAGGTGCAGCCACATCATCCTGATTCAGGCCAAAGGGAAAGGTGCAGCTCAGCATTAAACTCTCAAAATGGTGCCTTGAGCCTGTTACCTGAGAGGACAGGGTACCTCCTAGGCAAGCAGCAGCATGGGCAAGAAGCTGTGAGGTGTGCAGTCTTCTCACATCTCAGTCTCAATAGCAGTCCACAGCAGGGTGGTAGGGACCCCTCCCAAAGGTGCGTGGGAGCAGCTGGACTCCCCTGCCCTTCTCTCCTTAAATCAGTGCAGTGGCAGCAGCCATGCCTGCGGATCCCTCATGTCTAGGTTCTCAGAATGATTCTCAACTGAAGTGGCTCCAGGTTCAAATGCCCGTGGAATTCTGTGTGGGGTTCCCTTTCTGGAGCAATATCTCTGCGATCTTTAGGCGGCTCTGTGTGTCAGGCCTGAGGTCCTAGTAGGTTGAGGGTTTCTCCCATAGCCAAAATCATAAAAGCCCATTTAGCAGCCCTGGGGGTTTCTCTCTCACTGTTTCCCCACATTCAGGAGCCTCTTCTGGCTATCAGTCAGTTCCCAGATGGACAAGCTGCCTCAAACCCTCTCCTTACTTACTTTTAGTGCTTCCTGTCTCCTCTCTGGAAAATCCGAACATTCTCTACTGGATGCCCTGTTTGAATTGTGAGTATCTACTTACTATTTTGGTTCCTCTTCACGGTGGAGGCACATACTACTGTGTCTAGTCAGTCATCCCAACTCTACTCCTCACTTTCATTTTTGAAAGGTAAGTTTGTGGGATGTAGAATTCTTTTTTGACAGTTCTTTTTTCTTTTAGTACTTTGAATGTATCTTCTCACTGCCTTCTGGCCTCTATTTTTTTTCTGATGATATGTCTGTTGTTAATTTTCCTGGGATTCCCTTTTATGTGATGAGTCTTTTTTCTCATGCAGCTTTCAAGATTTATTTTTTTTCAATAGTTTAACTATGATGTGTCTGAGTGTGGGTCTCCTTGTGTAATTCTACTTGAAGTTCATTGAACTTGGATGTGTGGATTAATGTTTTTCATTAAATTTGGGGAATTTTGAGTGATTACATTTTTGAATATTTTTTCCATTCCTTTCTTTCCTCTTCTTTTGGTATTTACAGTACAGGTATGCTGGTGTTCTCATTGATGTCCCACCTTTCTCTGAAGTTCTGTTCCTTTTTTTAAAGTACTTTTCCCCCTTCTATTCTCTAATATTCTTAATCTCTATTGACTTATCTTCAGGTTTACTGATTTTTTTAGTCACTTGAAATCTACTTTTGAGAACCATTAGTGAATTTTAAATTTTGGTTATTATACTTTATAACTCTAATTTCCGTTTTTTAAAAAATAAACTTTTTTGTAGAGCAGTTTTAGGTTCACAGAAAAATTCGGTGGAAAGTACAGAGAGTTGTCATGTATCTCCCACCTCCACTTATACGCAGCCTCCCCACTATCAGCATCCTGGAATGAGTGGTGCATATACTACAATTAATAAAGCTGCATTGACACATTATTATCACCCAACTTCCATAGTTTACATTAGGTTTCATTCTTGATACTGTGCATTCTATGGGTTTTGACAGGTATATAATATATCTACCATTTTTGTCATCATACAGAATAATTGCCCTAAAAGTCCCCTATTCATTCCTCCTTGCACCTAGACCCCTGACAACTACTGATCCTTTTACTGTCTTCATGGTTTTGCATTTTTCAGACAGTTATATGATTGGAATCATACAGTATATAGCCTTTTAAAATTGGCTCCTTTCACTTAGTGATATGCATTTAAGTTTCCTTCATGTCCTTTCAGGCTTGATAGCTAGTTTCTTTTTAGGACTCAAATAATTATCACTTGGATATACCACAGTTGTTTATCCATTCACCTACTGAAGGACATCCTAGTTACTTCCAAGTTTTGGTCATTATAAATAAAGCTGACTTAAATATTTGCACAGGTTTTTGCACGGGCATAAGTTTTCCGCTTAACTTGGGTAAATAATAAGAAGCATGGTTGCTGGATTATGTGATAAATACATGTTTAGCCTTGTAAGAAACTAATTGTCTCCAACATAACTGTACCATTTTGCATTCCCACCAGCAATGAAAGTTCCTGATGTTCCATGTCCTCACCAGTATTTGGTGTTGTCAGTGTTTTAGATTTTGTCATTCTAATAGGGGATATCTTATTGTTGTTTTAATTTGCAATTTCCTAATGACATGTAATGTTGGGCATCTTTTTATATGCTCATTTGCCATCCATATATCTTTGGTGAGCGTTTATTTGGGTCTTTTGCCCATTTTTAATTGGGCAGTTGGTTTTTTTTGTTGTTGAGTTTCAAGAGTTCTTTATATACATTTGCTTCTTCTTTTTTTTTTTTGAAATGGAATCTTGCCCTGTTGCCCAGGCTAGAGTACAGTGGTGCTCTTTAGGCTCACTGCAACCTCCACCTCCCAGATTCAAGCCATTCTCCTCCCTCAGCCTCCTGAGTAGCGAGGATTATAGGCACGCCACCATGCCCGGCTAATTTTTGTATTTTTAGTAGAGACAGGGTTTCACCATGTTGGTCAGGCTGATCTCGAATTCCTGACCTTGTGATCCGCCCGTCTCAGCCTCCCAAAGTGCTGGGATTACAGGTCTGAGCCACGGCACCCAGCTACATTTGCTTCTTTTTTTGATATTCTTTAGTGATAAGACATTGTCATCATATCTTCTCTTCTTTAAGCATGGATTATTTGAGATATATACATAAATATATACATATCCATACACACAGATGGCCCCCAACTTATAATGCCTTGACTTAGGATTTTTTGTCTTTACAAAGGTGCCAAAATAATATGCATTCAGCAGAAACCATATTTTGAGTACCCACATAACCATTTTGTTTTCATTTTCAGTATAGTATTCCATTAATTACATGAGATATTCAACACTTTATTATGGCATAGGGTTTGTGTTAGATGATTTTGACCAAGTGTAGGCTAATGCAAGTGTTCTGAGCGCATTTAAGGTAGGCTAGGCTAAGTTACGATGTTAGGTAGGTTAGGTGTATTCAATGCATTTTCAGCATATGATATTTTCAATTTATAATGGGTTTATTTGGACATATGTCATAAGTCAAGGAGCATGTATATACATGAAATCTTTTTTGTTAAGTTAAATATTTGTGTCCTTTGTGGACATTTATTCTGTATCTTGATTTTTCTCATCACTTTGGTGATACTTTCCTCATTTTAGATAATGTAGCAACTCTGGATACCAACTGCCCTCTTTTTGTGTGGCATGATGTTATTGTTTGCTTGTTTATTTTACTGACTTGGCTGGCATATTTTAGTATGTCTGTTTCTTCTGCAGTGTGAAGCCTCTCCTCTGGCTTCCAGAGGGCAGAGCCTTGGGCACGTACAGTCACCCTGGTATTACAGTTGTTTTAACAAGTCTCTTTTTGACTTTCTCTTTCCCTGATCTTTCTGTTAAACTATCTGCCTTTCTAGGTATTACACTTAAATATTGGGCTCCATTAATTGCTGGTTGACTGCTTTATTATTTACAACATTGCTCCAAAGTCTGATCAAATTAAATTCAGGCCTATTAGCAGGAGCTAGGATTTGAGGTTTATTCTAATCCCATGAGGATTCTTTTTAGCTGTATTCCTCCCTAGTTCTCTCTGGCAAAATATCTGGCCTATGGTTTAGTTAGGTCATCTCATGGAACTAGCAGCATTTTAAAAACTGCTTATTACTAAAATCCTCATTGTTTTTGAAAGTTCCCTTAGGCTTGAGCTTCCCAACACTATCAATGACTTCTGATTGAAGTCACTTCCCTTTTGGAGAGCTTCGGGGCTCTCTTCTTTATGACCTGCTTCTTTCCCTGGGAAAAATCTCTCTGCCACTGCTTTGGAGCTGGGGACAGGGATAGTAACCCACTTCTCTTGGAGAGAGTCGTGCTTACAGACAGGCTACTGGGCAGAGTTTGTGGTAGCTTCTGGTCTTTCTCAGCTTCCCTCTGCTAGTGTGGAACATATATTCTACAACGTACTGGGCTAAAGGTGATTGGGATCTCATTATTCTCAGTGTGCTCTGTCTAGGGTAGAGTCTCCATCAAATGAATGTGGGGTGGGTGGAAGACCAACAGGGGTTAAACTTGTATGGAATTTAGCCTCTGTAACATAGTACTGGTGTGTGTATGTGTGTGTGTGCGTGTGTGTGTGTGTGTGTGTGCACATGCGCACAGTTATGAGAGATACTGGTGGCCTGCACCTTTTGAGAAGATACTGTAGCCCTTGACTGGGAGCTTAGGGGAAAGGGAATCTCATCTTTTTGGCCATACTTTTGGTGATGAATTTTCTTTTTGTTTTTAAATTTTTCTTACATGATCTGGCCTTACTGAATCGTGGAGTGGGATATTAATCACAATGAGCTGGAAACAAGGAGAGAGAAGGCGCAGGCTGTGGGTAAAGTGTCACATATTCTTGCTGTTATTACTGGTATTTAGTAGTTCACTTAGGCTAGGCTGGACTCCAAGCCTCAGGTTTGGTTTAGATCTGCTACATTTTTATTCAACATTTCTAGGATCTGTGATTACCCATTCATATTTCTTTCATGGTAGAATGCAGAAGCATAAGAAGCCCAGACAAAATACTCAAGCACATTTAAAGCCTCTACTTAAGTTCTGTCTCTAATTATCCATTGGTCAAGGCAGTTACATTGCCAAGCCCAAAGTCAATGGGGGAGGGATGTGTACTTTATTTTATTGGTAAATGCAGTAAAGTCACTTAGCAGAGAGAGAAAATGAAGACTTTAGGAAAATAATTTGATTTATCTCACAGGTCACTTGTGATTCTGCCTTAAAGCCTTTAAAGTTTTCTCTGTCTGGATGTTTCTTTTGCCTGATGTTCTCTTGGCTTCACTTCTTTCATGAATCTGTTCAAGTATTTGTTACCTTGAAAAAAAGTTTATCTCTGATCATCTGTGTCAGCGTTGGTCTCCCTGGAAGCAGAGGCTAAAATAGAATTAGAGGTTTAAGAGATTTTCGGGAGGAGTGCCTCTGAAGGAAACATGGAATGAATGGGGTGGAGAAGTAGACAGAAATAGGCTTCAGGATGCAATACAGGTATGACACCTCTGATAGAAGAGGAGGATAAAAGAAGTATTGTATAAAAAGAGTTTCAGAGTATAATGCAGCTCTGAAAACTCTCAGCCAGGTCTATGAGGAGTCACAGAGCAAGCATTGCCTACTAGAGGAAAGAATGTATGGGATAATTCTGGCTTACATAAAGCATCTTATAGTTATAATCTACAATTTTAAGCTGAAAACAACTGAATTTCTATTGCCTACAAAAATTCTAGCCTTTTCCCTCTTCCTCCACAATTTGTTTTTAATGTCACAATTTACATATTTTAGAGTGTGCATTCCTTAAAAGCTTATTGTACCTTTTGTTATTTTTGACTGTTTTGACTTTTAGTCTTTTTGAAATATATATATATATCTCCATATATATACATACCTCTCCACATATATATATCCATATCCATATATATATCCAATATCCATATATATCTCTCTCCATATATATATCCAATCTCTCTCTATATATGGATATATATAGAGAGAGATTTACATACCACCATTACAGTATTGGAATATTCTGGATTTGACTATGTATTTACCTCTATAGTGAGTTTTACACTTTCATATGTATTCCTGATAGTAATAATCATCCTTTTGTTTCCACTTAAGGAACTTCTTTAAGCATTTTTTGTAAGACAGGTCTAGTGATAATGAATTCCCTCAGCTTTTGCTTTCTATGAAAGACTGTATTTTTCCTTCATTTACGAAGGACAGCTTTTCTGAGTATACTATCCTTGACTGACAGTATTTTTTTCTTTCAGTATTTTGAACATATTATTCCACTTGCTCTTGGCCTGCAAAGTTTCTGCTGAGAAACCCCTTAATAGTCTAATGAGGTTTCCTTATGTGATTTGGCATTATTCTCTTGCTGCTTTATAATTCTCTTTGACTTTTGTCAATTTGATTATAATATTCTTTAAGAGGACCCCTTTAGGTTGAATCTATTTAGGGACTTTTGAGCTTTGTGGATTTGGACATCCATATCTCTTCCAATACTTAGGAACTTTTCAGGAACTACTTCATTAAATAGGATTTCTGTCCATTTCTCTTCTCTTTTTTGAAACCCCATAATGTGAATATTTGTTGCTTAACGTCATCTTATAGTTTCCATTGGACTGTCTTTACTCTTTTTCATTCTTTTTTCTTTCTTTCCTCTGACTGAGTCTTTTCAGAAGACCTATTTTTAAGTTCCCAGATTCTTTCTTCTGCTTGATCTAGCCCGCTGTTGAACTTCTCGGTTGTATTTTTATTTCATTGATTGAATTCTTCAGCTCCAAGCTTTCTGTTTGGCTCTAAAAATATATATTATCTATTTCTTTGTTAAATTTCTCATTGAAAGCATTAATCATTTTTCTGATTTTATTGAATTATCTATTTGTATTCTCTTGTATCTCACTGAGTTTTCTTAAAATTATAATTTTGAATTTCTTTTCAGGCAACTCATACATTTCTGCTTCTTTGGCATCAGTTACTGACTGTGTTCTTTTGGTGGAGTCATGTTTCCTTGTATTTTGGTATGCTTTTTGGTGCTATGGTATTTTCATGCATCTTGTGTTCCTGCACAGATGTCTGAATATCTGGTGGTGTGGTCTCCTCTTCCAGACTTTACAGAGTGGCTTTTGTAGAGAAAGACTTTCACCTGCAGATGGGCCTGAGGGTTTCAGTTGGGCAGGATGCAGTGGCTCTGGTTTCATGTGGATACAGTTGTGTAGTTTTTGTGAAGCTTCTTCAGTTGTGATAAATGTTAGCAATGACTGGGGGTTTCAGTAGTCTAGGTTACAGGGATGTGTGGCAGTGATGGTGGCTGCATAGGTTATTTGGGTAAGGGATTTAGGAGTCCTCCTATTCTTGTCTTCCTCACAGTGGGGACTTATCTGAGAAGATCTTTCTTGGTGTTGGGTCTGACATGGTTCACAGGCAGTCATAGCAGCACTAGAATCCAGGGCACAGGTGCTCAGAGGTGCTATGGAGCTGGGTTTCTGAACTCAGGGTCTTGTGAAACTACTATAGCACTTGAGACTTGAGGTACAGGTTTACTCTCCAAGGTATGAGTGAACGCAGTTCTCCCACTAAGCCAGTGTTGGTCATTCTGTGGCATATCTCAGCAGCTTGAGCCCAGGAGGCATGACATAGCTCTGACCCTGGGAGGTGGGACAAAGTAACAGCTTCGATCCAGGGAAAAATGAGTGCTCTGGAGGCTCAAGCTCTGGGGAGCAGAGCACAACTGCAATTTAGGTCCCAGAACCAACAGGGCACAGTGACAGCTTAGACTCCAGGGGATGAAGTACCACACAATGTTGACTCTGGGTTCAGGGATAATGGGATATAGCAGTAGTCCAGGCTCTGTGAGGCCAAGTGCAACAGCAGCAATGACCCAGGAATGGCAAGGTGCTGCTGTGGCTTGGGCCTTGGCTGGTGGGGAACAGTGCAGTGATAACTCTATTCCCTGGAGAGGCACAGTGCCATAACAGCTTGAATTGTGAGGAGCTTGTCAAATTCTAAGTAGGAGGGGTACAGTGGCTGTTCAGCCTGGAGGACAGGGTGGCACACCTCAGTAAAAGCTCTGATTCCCTGAATCATGAGGCACCATATCTATTTGGCCCCAAAAGGCACAGCTACATGGTTCAGTGGAGCCTCTAGATCCCTAGAGGTGGGGCATCATGTCAACTATGGTGCTGTGGAGTGCAACAGCTCCACTGTGCCAGAAGCTTGAAGTCCCTTGGGGGGCAGAGTGCTGCCTTACCTGTGGCATAGGGGTGCATGTGACTGCTCTGGTGTGCAGGAAATCTGAAGATCTGGGGTTGGGGGAATGGAGTGCTGCCTCAGTTGTGGCACCAGGGGCGTGAGTGCTCTGGTGTGCAGAAAACCTGAGGTCCCCGGAGGATAAAGTTCTGTATCTAAGGTCCCTGAGGGATGAAGTGCTATATCTGCTTTGGGACCAGGATTGTGAGTGCTTCATGAGTCCTGAAGTCCTCAGGCGTTGAAGTAGGCCTTGGCTGTGGTACCAGGGAAACAACTGCTCTAGTAGTGTAAGGCTCTGGGTCCCTAATAGTGGGGCACAGCTTCAGGTTGGCCCTAAGGAGAGTGTGCAGCACTGTTTGGGATGTGGAAAATGGAGTATCTCTGTGGCCGACTGGCTCTAGGAAGTACAGCATAGCAGCAATTCTGCTTGGGTATGGTGTGCTACTGGGTAGGTGTAATGCAGCGGTGGCTGAGCCTCGGGGGTGGAGGAATGCAATGGCTACTTGTCCCCAGTGCATGACACACTCTAGCAGTGGCTCTGATTGCAGGATGACACAGAACAGTAACAGCATGGGTTTCTTCTTTGGGGGTAGGTAGCTCAGCATGTGGACTCCAGAGAGTTCCCTCAGCTGGGTTCAGAGCCTGTGAGAACTGTAGGAGTCTCTAGTAATGGAAGTAGTAGAAGTAGGAGTCAACAGTGGTTTGAGGGTTACTGGGGTCCTCTTGCTTACCTTTTCCTTGCAGAAAGAAATCCTTCCTGGTTCTGAGCTGATCCCAATTGAGGGGATGGAGTGGCTGGGGAAAGGTGTTTTCTCCCCTTCTCTCTGTGGCCATCCTGAACTTTTGTGCTCTGCAGGACTTCTTCTGGGTTTTTACTGTTCTCTGGTATAGTCCATTAGTCATTTTGGCTAAAATGTTATTTATTTATTTATTTGTTTAGTTGTGGGGGTAGAGCTCTAGTAGCTTCTGGTCAGCTATCTTGCTGACATCCAATTTTGGGCACACTGATATTTTTTGATGTTAAAAAAATTTTAAGATGGAGATATGTTATACCTATATATTTGTTCCATATTGTTTTATATTTTTCAATAACTTTTCTCCTTTAAAATTTTATATTTTTCTACATCAGTCTCGTGCTTTTGTTGTGACATTTATTCTTAAGCATTTTCAGATTTTTTTACTATTGTAAATAAAACCTTTTTACATATTAAATTTTCTAAGTGCTTATTGCCAGAATAGCTAATAGTTTATGACTTTTATGTTTATTTTTTGTTTAGCTATAATTATATATCTATAACATAATTTCTGCTGATTTGTCTTTGTTTTTTCTTTGTCTAGTTTATTTGCCTAAATATAAAAGAAGTAAAGTTTCTCACTATATTTAAATTTTTATTACATTCTCCTTAAGTTTCTAATTTTTCTCTTTACATCTGTTTCTTGCAATCTATTGGGTTTGTGTATTTATCTTGTATCCATCCCTTTGCCAAAATCTCTTCTCTTAATTTTACTAGCTTTTCTTTGGTTTTCCAGATATATATATCATACCATTCACAAAAAGACATCGTGTTATCTCTTCTTTTCCAATACCTATGACAATTATTATTATTGTTTTATTGCTATTTTGCTTTGGCTCAACCTTCCAAGATGGCGTTGGATTATATTAACATTGAGAGTAAGCATTTCTGATTTAAAAAAAATTGTTTTTGTTTTAACATTTAGAATAATGTTTGCTGTTGGCTTTGGTAAATAGTATTTATTTTGCCCAATGGGAATATAATATACCTATTGTACTTAGATTTTTCTTAGTGTGTTTTTTTTTTAAAGAAATACATGCTAAATGATTTCAAATGCCCTTTTAGCATTTACTGATATAATTACATTATCTTTTTCTTTTTAATTTGTTAATAAAATTTATTGTGTTGATAGATTCTAATGTTGAATCCTCTTGTGTTCATAGAACAAGCCTTGCTTGTTTGTTGAACAGAAAACCTTTCAACTTTTGGTATAGTATTTGCTTCTATTTGGTAATTTTTATTTTAAAATTTGCACCGATATTTATAAGTAAGATTGGTTTACAGCTTTGTTCTTTGTAATACTTTTTTGAAAGCAAGTTTTACTGTTAAGGTTGTATTGTCTTCTTGCTATATTTACCTAAGCCTTAGCGTAGCTTTCAAAATACTGATAACTATTTAAAATTTAAATGAGGCTTGACCATAAATCTATCTAATCCTGATTACTAAAAATGGTAGGTTATTATTTTTTTCAATCCTTTTTGTGGCAAATTGTCTATTGGAAATTTTCATTGATTTTTGGATGAATTTTGTTACTTTATATTTGTCTAGGGTATTATCTATTACCTTTGGGTTTTCATAAAAAAGAATGTAGTATTCTCTAATATATATTTTCCAGAGTTGCTATTATTGTATCTTTTTTCTTATTCCTAATTTTATCTATTTTTGCTTTCCAGCTTTTTTCCTTAATCTGGGACACAAGTGATTTACCAATTTTATTTTTCTCTTTAGAGAACCAGCTTTTCAATTTATTTATATGTTATCCTAATTTTATAATTTTTTGCTTTCTACTTTATTAACGTCAGTATTTATACTTACTGGGTTCCTCCTGCTTAATCTATTTGTTGTTCATATTAAAATTCCTTAAGTTAAGTGCTAATGGCTTTTAATTTTCATCTTTAGAGCACAGGTAGGTCCATACATCTTTTTCTCTGAGTGCAGCTTTTTCTGTGTCTGTAGGTTTTGATATAAAGTATATAAAGTATTATGTTATTTAATATTATTGCTTTCTTTATAGCTACCATATATTTTTATATTTTCTGTTTTACCCAAAAATTAGTCATGAAAGCTTTTAAATTCCAAAATTTAGGATTTTCTTTTTATTACCTTTGTATTAGTCATTTCCACTTTTATTGAATTTTGACTAAAAAATGTAGACCACTAAATATTGTTAAATCTACCTCAAATGTTTGAATATAAGGTATTCTTTGTGGCCAAGTACATGATTTATTTTTATAATTATTCAAAGAGCATAAGAAAAAATAAGTACTTTTTGTTTGGTGGATTTGGGTTCTAAATATATCTATATTGTAATTTTTACTGATTTGATTATTTATTTTTTAAAAATCCTTCTTTTTAAAATCTTTATTCAATTTGTGTAACTATAAAAGAGGTATAACGATGTCTCTCACTATCTAAAATATTAAGTTAATATTAAAATATTAAGTTCTCTTTGCATTTCTAATAGTTTTTGTCTTAAGTATTTTGCTGCTGTAAGTACTTTAAGCACACAGGTTTACAATTCATACTGTCTTCATAAAGTGTGACTACGCCTTGTCTCAATACATGATGTTTTCCCTTCTTCCTGTTTAATATTTTTAAATTGAAAATTTACCTTGTCTGATACTAGCTCCTGCCTTTACGGATTGTTTTTTAGTGCCCATTCCTCTGATTAACTAATATCCTCACTGTTTTAGATATGTTTACAGTAAACAGCATATAGCCAGTTTCTTGCCATTTGATTCCTTTTTTGAGACAGAGTCTTTCTTTGTCATCCAGGCTGGAGTGCAGTGGCGTGCGGCTCACTGCAACCTCTGTCTCCTGGGTTCAAGTGATTCTCCTGCCTCAGTCTCCTGAGTAGTTGGGATTACAGGTGCATGCCAGCACACCCGGCTAAGTTTTGTGTTTTAAGTAGAGATGGAGTTTCACCATGTTGGCCAGGCTGGTCTCAAACTCCTGACCTCAGATGATCCACCTGCCTCGGCCTCCCAAAGTGCTCGGATTACAGGTGTGAGCCACCATGCCTGGCCTTGTCTCTGATTCTTAGTGGGAATTCAGTCATTTCACATCGATTAGAATGACTTATATACATGACTTTATTCCTCTTATGTTTATGTTTTAAAAAATTTTATTTCATATGGGGGAGAAGAGACAAATTTTGATTGCAGAATTCCAAATAATATATGTAGGTACTCCCCACTCCAGAAGGTACAGTTTAATTCCTGCCTCACCCCCATGCCCCTGCCTTTTTGAGGGTTGGCTAAATTCAGTGAGTGGCTTCCAAAGAATAGAGTAAGGAAAGAGAATAATGGTGATTTTGTAAAGGGGAAACCTGGCAAGCACGAAGTGATGAAGACTAACATCATCGTTGATGTTTTGTGGATATCATATACCCCTGATATAATGTGAGAAGAAGGGCATTTCTACTTTTATAGTGTTCTTTCCAAAATCCCAGAGCCCCATCTAACCATGGAGAAGGCATTAGAAAAACTCAAATTAGAGATATAAAAGTTATTTTAATAGTGTTGTTTTCTTATATTTGCTGGTTTGCTCAAGCTGCTCTTTATCCTATTCCCCATATCCCCACATGCCTTGTTAATTTGAAAGTTCTACTTTGCTTTCCTTTTTTTTTTTTTTTTTTTTGTGAAATGGAGTTTTGCTCTGTCGCCCAGGCTGGAGTGCAGTGGCGTGATCTTTGCCTCCTGGTTTCAAGCGATTCTCCTGCCTCAGCCTCCTGAGTAGCTGGGATTACAGGCACAATATCACCACACCTGGCTAATTTTTGTATTTTTAGTGGAGACAGGGTTTCACCACGTTAGTCAGCCTGGTCTTGGACTCCTGACCTCGCCCATCTCAGCCTCCCAAAGTGCTGGGATTACAGACGTGAGCCACCACACCGGTCTGCTTTCCCTTTTATTAGCACTTGGTTCACTTTCTATACATCGATAATCAGACACATTTTTTTTGTAGTATTAGAAAACAATGTCTCTACTGTTTCCTCCACCAAGATGTTTATATGCCCCTTCAAGACAGTCTATTCCCAGCTTTACTCTACCCTAATAAGATGAGAACTCAAAAGTTTTTACTTTTCCTTTTTCTATCTCAACTGCTGGGTTTTGCTACTTCTAACCTTTTTTTTTTTTTTTTTTTTGAGACGGAGTCTCGTGCTGTGTCACCCAGGCTGGAGTGCAGTGGCGCGATCTCGGCTCACTGCAAGCTCCGCCTCCCAGGTTCAGGCCATTCTCCTGCCTCAGCCTCCGAGTAGCTGGGACTACAGGCGCCCGCCACCACGCCCGGCTAGTTTTTTGTATTTTTAGTAGAGACGGGGTTTCACCATGTTAGCCAGGATGGTCTCGATCTCCTGACCTCGTGATCCGCCCGCCTCGGCCTCCCAAAGTGCTGGGATTACAGGCTTGAGCCACCGCGCCCGGCCTACTTCTAACCTTTGAAGTGCTATTTTAAAAGTACACATGGCCAGGCATGGTGGCTCACGCCTGTAATCCCAGCACTTTGGGAGGCCGAGGTGGGCAGATCACCTGAGGTCATCCTGGGTAACATGGTGAAAGGCCATCTCTACTGAAAATATGAAAAATTAGCTGGGCATGGTGGCGTGTGCCTGTAATCCCAGCTTCTCAGGAGGCTGCGGTAGGAGAATCACTTGAACCGGGAGATGGAGGAGGTTGCAGTGAGCCGAGATCAGGCCACTGCACGCCAGCCCGGGCAACAGAGCAAGACTCCGTCTCAAAAAAATAATTAAAAAAAAAAAAAAGTACGTACAATTATTTCCTTGTAGTATATACCTTCTATTTCAAGAATCCTTTAAAAACATATAATTTCATATTCTTAGTACATTATTATCCACTTAGGTTTATTCACATGTTATTTCACAGCTCTTTGCTTACACTGTTTTTTCTCTTATTTTTTTTCCTCCCTCTTGAATTGTCTGTTATAGTTCATTGGTTGTTTGCTAGAGTCCCCTCTTGATTTTCTTTTTTCCTTTCTTTCTTTTTTTTTTTTTTTCCCTGAGGCGGAGTTTCACTCTTGTTGCCCAGACTGGAGCACAGTGGCGTGATCTTGACTCACTGCAACCTCCGCCTCCTGGGTTCAAGCGATTCTCCTGCCTCAGCCTCCTGCGTAGCTGGAATTACACGCATACGCCACTGTGCCTGGCTAATTTCTGTATTGTTAGTAGAGACGAGGTTTCACCATGTTGGCCAGGCTGGTCTGGAACTTCTGACCTCAGGTGATCTGCCCACCTCAGCCTCCCAAAGTGCTGGAATTACAGGTGTAAGCCACCACACCTGGCTGAGTCCCCCTTAGATTTTCTGAAAATGTGGGTAGTATAGTTGAAAAAATTAATTTTTGGCTGAGCTTAATGGCTCACACTGTAATCCCAGCACTTTGGGAGGCCAAGGTGGGAGGATTGCTTGAGCCCAGGAATTTGAGACCAGTCTGGGTGATATAGCAAGACTCTGTCTTTAAAAAAAAAAAAAAAAAAAATAGCCTGGAGCAGTGGCTCATGCTTGTGGCGGGAGGATTGATCAGTTGAGCCCAGGAGATGGAGGCTACAGTGACCTGTGGTTGTGCCACTGCATTCTAGCCTGGGCAATAGAGCAAAACTCTATCTCAAAATAATAATAATAATGATAATAATAATTTTAAAAACATCTTTGTTGAGATATAATTCACATAAAGTGTTCAGTTCTGTGGGTTTTAGTATGTTCACTCATGCAACTGTCACTGCAATATAACTTTAGAACACTTTTGAAACCCTCAAACGAAAACCTATGCCTATTAGCCTGTTACCCATTCTCATCCCTCTTACCCTCACTAGCCCCAGACAATCACTAATATATTTGTGGTTTCTATAGATGTGCCTCTTCTGGGCATTTCATACAATATATGATCCATTGTGGCTGGCTTCTTTCATTTAGCATAATGTTTTCAAGATACACCCATGTTACAGAATGCATCAATACTTCATTCTTTTTTATTGCAAAATAACATTCCATTATTTGGATATGCCACATCTTGGTTACCCTTTCATCAGTTGATGGGAATTTGAATTGTTTCCATTTTTTGATTTTTATAAATAATATTGTTACAAACATTCATGTGTAAAATTTTGTGTGAATCAGTGTTGTCATTTTTCTTTGCTATATACCTAGGAGTAGAATTGCTGGTTCATATGATAACCCTATGTTTAACTTTTTGAGGAACTGACAAACTGTCTTCCATGTGACCAAACCATTTTACATTCTCATCACCAACATATGAGGCCTTCAATCCCCCTAACATTTGTTTTTGTCTTTTCTTATTATGGCCATCCCAGTAGTTGTGAAGTAGTATTTCATTGTGCTTTTGATATGCATTTCCCTAATGACTAATAATGGAATAATGTTATTGAGCTTCTTTTCATATGTTTATTGGCTATTTGTATATACCTTCTTTGAAGAAATGCCTATTTAGACCCTTTATACATTTTAAAATTGGATTGTCTATCATTTTTAATATGGAATTGAAAAGAGTTTTAAAAGTATTTTTGAGACAAATCTCTTGCCAAATATATGATTTGAAAACACTTTTACTCATTTTATGGGTTGTCTCTTCACTTTCATGATAGTATCCTTTGAAGCACAAATATTTTTATTTTGATGACATCCAATTTGACTATTTTTTCTTGTGGTTTTGGTGTCATGTCTAAGAAACCATTGCTTGGCTGGGCGTGGTTGCTCATGCCTGTAATCCTAACATTTTGGGAGGCTGAGGTGGATGAATCACTTGAATCCAGGAGTTTGAGACCAGCTTGGGCAACATGGCGAGAACTCATCTCTACAAAAAATATATATATATATATATATTAGCCAGGCATGGTGGCGTGCATGTGTAGTCCCAGCTACCTGGAAAGTTGAAGTGGGAGGATCACTTGAGTCTGGGAAGCAGAGGTTGCAGTGAGCCAAGATCGCACCATTGCACTCCAGCCTGGGCGACAGAGCAAGACCCTGTCTCTATAAAAAATAATAAATATAAAAATAAAAGAAGCCATTGCTTCACGCTAGGTAATGAATACTTACTCCTATGTTTTCTTCTAGGAGTTTTAAAGTTTTAGCTCTTATCTTTAGGTTTGTGATCCATTTGGAGTTAATTTATGGTGTTAAGTAGTTAACTATAGTGTTAACTTCATTCTTTTTTATGTGGATAGTCTCTGTAGATTCTTTTCCTAAGATGGGTTAGGGGGGGTGATAAACCCTATTCCTGGCATGTTCTCATGCATTTTCCTTTCATTCTGAGAAGGGAATAATTTTAACTGCATGTAGGATCCTTGCTGCATTCTCCCAGTGTCCATGGATATTATTTTACTGTTTTTCATGTTCTAAGGCTACAGTAAAGAAAACTGATGCCAGTCTGATTATTTTTGACTTATAGAGCTTATTCTCTTTTTATCTGAATGCTTGGCAGGCTTTTCTTTTTACCCAGTTTGAAATGTTACTAGGATATTCCTTGGTATGTCTCTTATCTCTTCAGTCATGTCAGAATTCAGAGAGGCTTTACTTAAGTATAACTGTTGTTGTTGTTTTTTTTTCTTCTAGAACATCTATGGTTCTCACGGATATATTCTCCAAGTCTCTTATATTTTCCTTCACAATTTACATTTTTTTTTCTTCATACTTAAAATATTTCTCCTATTTGATCATCCAGGCCATTAATTCAAGTCTTAACCACGACCACCCTCTGCTTTGATTTCTCTTCTAAATCTTTTAGTTGAGGTTTTCTTTGACTACGGAAGACTATTTTACTGTTGTTGCTGTTGCTGTGTGTACTACACTGGATCTCCTTAAGTACTAATTTTTATATGCAAAGTGTTGGCATTCTTCTTTGGCAGCTCTATTTTGCTATGCATGTGTTCAGTTTCTTCTGATGCATACTTCTCTCTCATCCAGCCAGATGAGAAACAAGTGCTGCTTGTTTAAGTCCTTCATGTGGCAGCAGCCTCAATAGTGGCAAGGAAATGTTGTCTTTCATTCTGTGGGCTAGGGGAGTGTGTGGAGGGTGGCAGATTTCCAGGGCCCCAGAAGTAGCCTCCTTGCTCCCTAGTTTTCTCATGCTTTCCCTGCCTCTTGGGCAGGAAGGACCCAGTCTGCCAGTCCTATCCTTCCTGGCCTCTTAGGGTCAGGAAACCCAGGCAACCTCCCCCAGGGCTTACTGTGATCTTGGGCTTTATGATCCCACTCTGGAGCTCTCTACCTCTGGCTTCCCCATGCTCTCCTGGGGAGAGTTTGCAGATATTCCGCAGTACCAAAATCTTCACTTGAGTCTGATAACCATAGGCCCTAGAAGTCATTAGAATTGGGAGAGGCAGAGAGATTCTTTGAAAATAAATAGAAAATGTGACTGAAGGGAAGAGAATTGAGTTCAGATCACCATCTTCCCAGGACTCTGCCACTGATTATATCACTTCAATTTTAATTGCTGATTTATTTCTCTGCCTCCTTAGCAGAGTGTGTCCTCTTAGCCCTGGGCTTGAATCATGTTTGTTTTTTTATACCCAGCACCTGGCACAGTGCACGGAGCATAATCATATTTCATTAGCTGCATTTGGAATGAATGAATGGAAATATGAAAGTGCAGTGAATGACTTGATCAGGTCTTAGAAATCCATCCAGATTCTTGCACTGCAGACAGACTCTCTGGCCCTGGTGTTTTTGACAAAGAGAACTTTATTGGAATGATATTGATTGTCCAGGAATTGAGAAAAGCCTAGAGAACTAGACTTGGAAATGGGCAGCAGTCAGGGCACCCCTGGAGGGCCAGGAAACTAGAAGTCAATACTGGTCAAGCAGCAGGAACATCTTGGTCAGAGTCACATTACAGGATGAATGTTCTTCAGTCTGTTTTTTTGTTTTGTTTTGTTTCATGGCTTTATATTGCTCACTCAAGATTCGAAGTCCTAGGAGAGAATCTGTTAGTTGCTCCATTGTATGACAGCCATAGCAGGAGGGATCTAATGTACTGGCTTCCAGAGTGAAGGCAGGCATTTAGATTTCCCATGTCACCAAGGCTACCTTCAGTGGGGTAGATTATGCTCCTGGGGGGACAGAAATATGTTAGGAAGTGGGGAAATCATGCTGGGTGACCACAAAACAACCTATGTTCCCAAGAAGGACAGGTGTCTGATTTCCACAGTGGGTCAAGTGATTCCTTTGTCACCCCTACACCCTCTCCCCACTAGTGGAGCTCTTGACACCACTGCCAAGGCTGCGGTGAGAGAGGAGAGGAGTGAGTGCTGGCTGCTACCAGACCCCCAACCTCCACCTCCAGCTTCCAGCCCCTGCTGCTCTGAAGTGGGGCCTGTTCCCATGGGAGCCAGGGGAATTTCAAGAGCTGGTTTTAAAGAAAGGCAGATAGGCTCCTGTGACCGTATAGTCAATCTTAGTTCTTCCTCTTCTCCCATAACAACAGTGTAGATGACACTTTAGGTTCTCAAATTAAGCAGGCTTTTGTGGCTTGGCTTGAGACCCTAGTCACTAAATGTTCCTAGTTTCCAAGCAACCTTCTATCTTAGTCCATTCAGGCTGCTATAACAAAATACTATAGACAAAATGCCATGATTTATACACAACAACAATTTATTTATCATAGTTCTGGAGTCTGGGAAACCCAAGATCAATGCACCAGCAGGTTTGGTATCTGATGAGGTCTGCTTCCTCTTAGACAGCTATTTTCTCACTGTAACCTCAGATGGCAGAAAGGGTGAGAGACCTCTTTGGAGCTTCTTTTATACGGGCTCTAATCCCATTCATAAGGGCTTCACCCTCATGACCTAATCATCTCCCAAAAGCCCCTCCTCCTTATACCATCACAGTGGATATTTGGATTTCAACACATGAATTGGAGTGGGGAGCAAACATTCAGACCCTAGCAACTTCCTTTCTCCTTTCTATCCAAATGTTTATTGAATGCCAGTCATTGGAAACCAGAATAGATAGCCCTTTTCTTCATAGAACTTACAGTCTAGTGGGAGAAAACAGATATGAAACAAACAACCACACAACTAAATATGTATTTGCAAATTGGTACAATACTATACATAATAAGCAATCATGACAGGAACATAGTTTGGATGGGGAAGATATGAAAAGGCCTCTTTGAGGAAGTGACATGCAAGCTGAGGACCATGAAGATGGGAAGGTAGTGCCCACGCAAAGTGACTCACTCTCAGATTTTCATCTCATGGCCAAATTTCTATGGTATCTTGTAGATCTTAGCCATGGGTTGGTATTTAGGTGTGGGTGTGAAGGGACATTTTTTTTTTTTTGTCTTTGTCACAGTGATTCAGAAAGTACTACAGGGCCGGGAGCAGTGTCTTATGCCTGTAGTCCCAGCACTTTGGGAGGCCAAGGTGGGAGGATTGCTTGAGCCCAGGAGTTCAAGACCAGCCTGGGCAACATAGTGAAACCCTCTCTTTAGAAATAATTTTTAAAAATTAGCCAGGTATGATGGTATGTATCTGTAGTCCCAGCTACTTGGGAGGCTGAAGTAGGAGAATCTCTTGAGCCCAGGAGATTGAGCTTGCAGTAAGCCATGTTCATGCTCCTGCACTCCAACCTGGGTAATAGAGTGGGATCCAGTCTCCAAAACAAAACAAAAAAAAAAAAAAGGAAAGAAAAAATAAAAAGAAAATACTAAGAATTTAGTGCACGGAGGCAGAAATGCTAAATGCTTATAACATGCAAGATGGTTCTGCATAACAAAGCACTGTCCTGCTCAAAATACCGACAGCACCTTCCTCTGAGAAACCCTGTAGGCTGAGGTCAGTCTCACAGCAGCCAACCTCATCAAAAGGAGAACTGCTACTTAGCAATAGTTGCTTTTAAAAGTTCTGTGATGGAGTCAGATGGTCACAGCTTGAGTCCTCTGTCCATCCCGAACCAAGCAGAGTGACAGGGGGTGGAATGGTGACTCAGAGTGGGGAAGGAATGAATCTGCCAAAGAAAATTGTGGTGCTGTTGGCAGAAGAAGGAAACTGCTACTGGGCAGGCAAAATAGCAGATGCCTCTTGCATGAGTGAGAAGGGCAGTGGCACAGAAAAACTGGGTGGGTAGGCAGGGGCTAGATCATTCAGGGCATTGTCAAGAATCTGAGATGTCTCTTAAGGGCCCCGGGGAACCACTGACAGGTTTTAAGCAGCATAGAGGGGATGGCAAAACCTGTGCCAAACATCAGAGCCCTTGCTCATTTAGGTTTTGTGGGCATCTTGCCCACACTTCCCTCCATGAAAGAAACAGTATATGTCCCCTGTGTCTCTCACCTTGTCCTTTCTTATATCCTTTTTTATATGTAGATTCCATTGCCTTCTACCTACAGGTAAATAACACAAGCAGAATTGTGCTTTGGGAAGCACTATTCTTCCACTGGCTTCTATCACATATAGTTTGATGAACTGCATCACATTTCAGAATTTGCTTTCTGCTCTGGAGATAAGAGTTAGAATTGAGCAAGTGTTTATATATATCCCAGGAAGTTGTTGGTTTAATCCAATTAACTACCTAGTGGAAAATCGCTCTGCATCCCAGCAATGCTTATGCCATTATGGCCAAGTCCAGGACACTGACAACATATCTTTGCAAATTTCATTAGCAGTGGCTGTTTCTGCCTTCTTCTAGGTCATTAGTGAGTTTGTTAAACAAGGCCAGTTCTGACATCAGCCTCCGACATGCCCCAGTGGACCTTTTGCTTCCCAACCAGATGTAGTTCCTATTTACTCCTGATTATGCAGTGTTTTCACCCTGCCAGCATTCCACTTAGACGAGAGCATTCAAAAACAGGCCAATTTAATTTGGAGCACAATTTTTATGGAGGTCATTGTCAAATGCATCACTGACACCCACATAATGCTGCTGCACTCCTGCCACCTGCTCTTTCTTCTGGGGTGTCCTTTTCACTCTCCTCCTATTGCTGTACTTCTAACAGCAGTTTCTGAAACAAATTATTGCAATGAAATACACTAACATAAAAGTACTATTTTAACCATTTTTAAGTGTACAGTTCAGTAGTGTTAAATATATTCCTTATGCAACCAATCTCCTGAACTTTTCCATCTTGTGAAACTGAAACTTTATGTACACTGAACAATTCTTCATCCTTTCCTTCCTCCAGCCCCTGGCAGCCACCATTCTAGTTTCTATCTCTATGAATTTGATTACAGTAGGTCCCTCATATAAGCAGAATCCTACAATGTTTGTTTTTTTGCAACAGTGTTGTTTTTATTTCACTTAGCATAATGCTCTCAAGGTTCATCCATGTTGTAGTATGTACCAGAATTTCCTTCCTAAGGGTAGATCATATTCCAATGTAGGTAAATACCACATTTTGTTTATCCCATCATCTATCAATGAGTGTTTGGGTTGGTTCCACCTCTTGCCTTTTTGTGAATAGTGCTGCTATGAACATGGGTGCACAACTGTTTGAGTCCCTGCTTTCAACTCTTTGGGGTATTTACACAGAATTGACATTGCTGATCATAGAGTAATTATATTTTTAATATTTTTGAGAGACTATTACATTTTTTATTTATTTGAGGAATTATCATACTGTTTTCCATAGTGGCTGCACCATTTTATTTAAAAAATAAAACTTTTAGGTTCAGGGAGTTCATGTGTAGGTTTGTTTTATAGGCGAACTTGTATTATAGGGATTTTTTATACCAATAATTCCATCACCAACATATTAAGCCTAGTACCCAATAGTTGTTTTTTCTGATCCTCTCCCTCCTCCCACCCTCAACCCTCAAGTAGGCTCCAGTGTCTACTGTTCCCTCTTTGTGTCCACGTGTTCTCATCATTTAGTTCCCACTTATAAATGAGAACATATGGTATTTGGTTTTCTGTTTCTGCATTAGTTTGCTAAGGACAGTGACCTCCAGCTTTATCCACATTCCCACAAAGGACATGATCTAGTTCTTTTTTATGACTGCATAGTATTCCATGGTATATATGTACTACATTCTTTTTATTTAATCTGTCATTGATGGGCATTTAGGTTGATTCCATGTCTTTGCTATTGTGAATAGTGCTGCAGTGAACATACATGTGCATGCGTCTTTATGATAGAATGATTTATATTCCTATGGGTATATACCCAGTAATGAGATTGCTGGGTCAAGTGATATATCTGCTCCTAGGTGTTTGAGGAATCACCACATTGTCTTCCAGAATGGTTGAAGTAATTTATACTCCCACCAACAGTGTGAAAGCATTCCCATTTCTCTGCAACCTCACCAGCATCTGCTGTTTTTTGACTTTTTAATAATAGTCATTCTGACTGGTGTGGTTTTGATTTGCATTTCTCTAGTGATCAGTGATATTGAATTTTTTTCATATGTTTGTTGGCCAGATGTATGTCTTCTTTTGTAGTGCCTATTCATGTCATTTCCCACTTTTTAATATGGGTGTTCGTTTTTTTCTTGTAAATTTCTTTAAGTTCCTTATAGATGCTAGATGTTAGACCTTTGTTAGATGCATAGGTTGCAAACGTTTTCTCCCATTCTGTAGGTTGACTATGTACTTTGTTGATAGTTTCTTTTGCTGTGCAGAAGCTCTTAAGTTTAATTAGATTCCACTTGTCAATTTTTGCTTTTGTTGCAATTGCTTTTGGTGTCTTTGTCATGAAATCTTTGCTCATTCCTATATCTAGGATGATATTGCCCAGGTTTTCTTCTACGGTTTTTATAGTTTCGAGTTTCATATTTAAGTTTTTTAATCCATCTTGAGGTGATTTTTGTACATGGTGTAACAAAGGGGTTCAGTTTCAATCTTCTGCATATGGCTAGCCAGATCCCAGCACCATTTGTTGAGCAGGGAGTCCTTTCCCCGTTGCTTGTTTTTGTCAGCTTTGTCAAAGATCAGTGGTTGTAGGTGTGCAGCCTTATTTCTGGGCTCTCAATTCTGTTCCATTTGTCTATATGTCTGTTTTTGTACCAGTACCATTCTATTTTGGTTACTATAGACCTGTAGTATAGTTTGAAGTCAGGTAGTATGATGCCTCCAGCTTTGTTCTTTTTGCTTAGGATTGCCTTGGCTATTTGAGCTCCTTTTTTTGTTACATGTGAATTTTAAAAGTTATTTCTAGCTCTGTGAAGAATGACACTGGTAGTTTGATAGGAATAGCATTGAATCTTTAAATTGCTTTGGGCAGTATGGCCATTTTAATGATATTGATTCTTCCTATCTGTGAGCATGGAATGTTTTTCTATTTGTTTGTGTCACCTCTGATTTCTTTGAGCAGTGTTTTGTAATTCTCATTGTAGAGATGTGTCACCTCCCTGGTTTGCTGTATTCCTAGGTATTTTATTACTTTTGTGGCAAATGTGAATGAGATTGTGTTCTTGATTTGACTCTTGGCTTGGCTGTTGTTGGTGTATAGGAATGCTGGTGATTTCTGTATGTGGATTTTATATCCTGAAACTTTGCTAAAGCTATTTATCAGCTGAAGGAGCCTTTGAGACTATGGGGTTTTCTAGATATAGGATTATGTCATCTACAAACAGAGCTAGTTTGACTTCCTCTCTTCCTTTTTGGATGCCTTTCTTTCTCTTGCCTGATTGCCCTGGCCAGAACTTCCAATACTATGTTGAATAGGAGTGGTAAGAGAAGCTATACTTGTTTTGTGTCAGTTTTCAAGGGAAGTGCTTCCAACTTTTGCCCATTCTGTATGATGTTGGCTGTGGGCTTGTCATAGATGGCTTTTATTATTTTGAGGTATGTTCCTTCAATACCTAATTTATTGAGAGTTTTTAATGAATTGGTGTTGAATTTTATCAAAAGGCTTCTCTGCATCTTTTGAGATAATCATGTGGTTTTTTTGTCTTTAGTTCTGTTTATGTGATGAATCACACTTATTGATTTGCATATGTTGAGCCAACCTTGCATCACAGGGATAAAGCCTATTTGGTGATTGTGGTGGATTAGCTTTTTGATGGGCTGCACCATTTACATTCCTAGCAACAAAGCACAAAGTTTCCAACTTCTCCACATCCTCACCAACACTTGTTATTTTCTGTTTTTTTTTTTTTCTTTTTTGACAGTAGCCATTCTAATGGCTTCGTGGTGATATCTCATGGTGGTTTCAATTTATGTTGCCCCAATAATTAGTCATGTTGAACATCTTTTTATATACTTGTTGGCTATTTGTGTATCTTTTTTGGAGAAGTGTCTGTTGAAGTCCTTTGCCTATTTTTAAATCAGGGTATTTGGTTTTTTGTCATTGTTGGGTTGTAGGAATTCTTTATATATTCTGGATATCAACTCCTCAATCAGATACATAATTTGCAAATATTTTCTCCCATTTTGTATGTCGCTTTTCCACTCTGTTCATTGTGTCTCTTGATGCATAAAGGTTTTAAATTTTGATACAGTCTCTTAACAGACTTTATAATTTCAGAAATTATCACTTTTCCTATAAAAAATACCACTCTTGTGTGCTTGCCACTGTTTTTTTTCTCTGTCATCCAATTCTTATTCTTTTACATACATTAGGGTTAACATTTCTGAATCATAAGTGTCGTGACTGTTTTTTTATAGTATAAAAGAAATCCCAGTAACAGGTTGACGTGTGAAAAACGAGAAAGTGGGATAGACATTTTATCACTTCATGTGGAAAAACTAAGAAGTGGCAAGGGCTAGTGGAGGTTAATAATGATAATTAGTGTGGTGTAGCACTTTGCAGTAATCATTTCTTTCTTTCAATGACCTTGTGTAGAAAATTTTCCCACTTTACAGATAATAAAACTGAGACTAAAGAGGAAGTATCTTGCTCAGCTTCTCACTGTCAATGTGCACTCAAACACCATAAATAAACATTGTACTATTCTAGGTCAGTTCTCCAAGGAGTTATTTTCAAATTCTTTCATAAAACAAGTCGATTGATTCTTACTCATTGTTCTCATTTCACCTTGCCTGTGTCACGAAATTGATAATAGCTTCTTCATCATTGCAGGCATTGTGTCATAAACTTCTTATGCATTATCTCATCAATTCACACCTTACTGTGCATGACAGCCAGAGGCTTAGATAAGCTGATGAATTTTGCCCAAGATCACACTTCTGGGAAGACATAGAGCAAGGATTTGTACCCAAGTCAATTTGATTTCAGAGCTTTTCAATCTAAAGTTTAGATCATGAAAGTGAACATAATTTAAATCTTAGGCTAAAGTACACTGCTTAAATTGTCTTTATTATAAAGTAATTCAAAAGTTCCTTTTATCTACTCACTTATTTTGCTTAGACGCTAAGTCCCCTTATATTTGGACCTTGTTACGGAAGAGAGATGTAATCTCAAATCTCTGCTCTGCAACTAACTAGCTGTGTGACTTTAGGCAAGTTATTAACTCCTCTCTGCCTCATTTTTTCCCCATTGGAAAACTGTCCATTATATTACTTACTTTAGGTGGTTAATTTGGGCATTAAATAAAATAATGTATGCACAAGTGCTTACAGATAGCCTGACACACAGCAAGCACTCGGTAAATACTAGCTATTATTATTAATTTTGTAAACAAATCTGATCCATATAGTATATACCATAATGGCTGCATGTTCTTATCCTAGTTCTTAATAATTTTTTTCCCAAATATAGTATATAAGAAGAGACCTGCAGTGGAAGTTTTCACTGGAAGAGTTAACTATGGACAGATTCTGTATCATTTAGGACTTGATATGGTTGCATATTTTGGAAAAACCAGAACAACATTGCATCAAACATACGGGGCTTATTCTCTTCCCTAAAAAGAAGTCCAGAGGTAGGCAGGGCATAACTGGAATAGCAGTGCCATGAAGTCATCCAGACCCAGACTCTGTCTGTCTTTTCTGCCCCATATTCTCTAGTTCATAGACATCACCTTTAAAGTAATCTAATGGTCCAAGATGGCTGCTGAAGTTCTAGTCAGAATGCTCATATTCCAGGCAGCAGGAAGGAAGAATAGAAAGATAGAAAGGGCACAACTCTCAGTTTTAGGAGTCTTTCTGGAAGTCCCATATATTCCACTTATATCTTATTGACCAGACTTTAGTCACAGGACTGGCCTTACCTGGCAGGAAGACAGGCTGGGAAACGTAGTCTTTTAGTTGGTTTCATTCCCACCCTAATTTGAATTCTGTTGCGGAGGAAGAAGAAAGCGGTACTGGAACGGTAATTTGCAGTCTCTGCCTCACAGGCAGTAATTGGTACTGATTAGTGTTTTAGGGCAGCTGTGTTCCTAAGGTGTCAGAGTTGCTTCTGAGAGTGGACAGGGTCTAGACAGGACAGAGACTCAGAGATCTGGGTTTATATGTTTAAAATATTGAAGTTGCGTGGAAGCTTTGTTTTGCTAAAAGGATTCCACTGCCCAAATTAACTCTGCAAAGCACTCTTGGAGAGGAAGAACAATGTAAGTCCATTCAAAACAAGATTGAAGGTAGGAACACTACAAAAAGGATGTGGGGCGTATACCTGGAAGGATGAGAAGTAGAGGAGCATAAAGTAACACAACAAAAGTTACCCATGTGCGTGTCCCTGTAGCTAACCTGAGAGGTGATTATGTTGATTTGTCAATGTGCTGTGGAAGTCCCATAGGGAAGGGGTGAAATCTCATTCCCTTGTAAAGATATGGCTGTACAGAACCCATGTTTGATGTTGGATCAGAACTTACATTTTAATGACACTGGATTTAACCACACATTGCAGACCCAATTGACTGTTGTGATCTATGATCCCACTGACCTTCCCAGCCTTATTTTGAGCAAGCAAATGTTTGGGATTATCTGAGCTAGTTCTGTATTCAATTTTTCTGTTCCAGCAGACTCATAAGGACATTTATGCTTGTCGGATCATGTGTTCTGATTTCTGGTACTCGATGCCCTGCCAAGGATTGATTCACTCTTGCCGCATGTTCCCCAGGCCTAGTGCATCAGTAAGTATTTGAAAAATGTTTGTTGACAAGCATTGCTACTAATCATGCAATGCAATTGAGTTTCAAATAACACTAGTCCTCACTCCCGAACTGTCCTCAGAACTGTGTGGTAAGATCACCTTATAATGAGGCCAAATCTTTTTTCTTCAGTGACTAAAACCCTTGGAGGGGTCTAATGGCACCTCTTGATGCTGAAGTCTTTTCTAAAGAGAGCAGAGCTTTGAGGAAGACCCAGAAGAGGGAACTTCTGTAGTGAGAACTTGCTTGAGGAAAGGCTTGCCCTTGGATATGCCTGTCTGTCCCATCTTTTTGATCCTGGACAGGATCCCTGGCTACAGTTGCCTGAGGGATCTAAGGCCTTGAGCCCTCCTGTTTCCCTTCCTCAAAATGCCTCTTCTGCCCAGCGAGTGCCTTCTCCCTCTGTCAGAGCCCTGACTCTGTGTAAGAAGCCACTGCAGGGGCCCTGAAAATCTTGCTGTTTGTATCCCTCCTTACAGGGGGTCTACTTCCTATAGGTTTTGTAGAGGATGCCTTTTCTGACTTCTTCCCCTTAATACTAGAACTCTCTGCTCTCTGTCACCATCTGAACTTCCCCTCGTGCCATCAACTCCTGAGATAGAAGTGGAATTGGGGTCAGGGGTACATTTTTCCTGATAGCCCCAGTGGGGCTATCAGGAAATAGACAAATTTCTATGTATATCTTCTCGCAGAATCATTTTGAGAAGGGATGCAAAGCTCTGGAGCACCCTCCCAGCCTGCTAGGATCTCCAGTCACAGTTTCTCTGGTGAATACATTCTGAGTTGCATGTCACCACTAACATTTTTAAACCACAGTGTTCAGGCATTGAGGACAGCCTGTGTGTCTGGAACATCATGTTGTAGGGGAAGATGAAACATTAAAATGGGTAGAATGTTCCTTTTCCTATGGGCGTGAGCTATTCTGTAGCTCAATTCTAAAGCCTTTGCAGTATAAAGCAGTGCTTCAAAACCTGACTATGCCTCAGCTTCACCTGGAAAGCTTGTTAAAAATGTGGAATCTTGGGTCTCGCCCTAGGACACTGACTCACAGGGACTGGTGTGAGGAGCAGTTTTTAAGGACTTCCTCAAGTGGTTTGGAGGCAGTCACTGGTTAATGGATATCTATCCATGACAGCAACTTTGCATAAGCAGTGCAAAGCACAGCTATTGCGTGGTGTTGTGGAATGACACTGGCTCTGGATCAGAGGACTGCGTCCAAATACTGGTGCGATCAATTCTTGTAGCGTGTACTTGGGAAAATCAATGGACACTGGGGAAAACTGGAGAGCTTGAAGAGGTTAAACTTTTTGACTAATTTAGGTCATACAGGGCATGAGGCCACTCCTGAAAGGACAGAAGAGAACAGAATGGAGAGAACTAGAATTGGGAGGAGGCAAGAGTTTTGTTTGGGAGTTTGGAAAAGGTGGAGATTGGGGATGTTCGTGGTACTGAGATTTTGGGAAGACAGGTACAGGGAGTTTCTCCTGTATGTTTTACAATGTAATAGACTTCACTAAAGACCTACACAATTTCTTAATGTTGTTGGGTTTGGATTTGTGTTTATTTTGGATGTGACGCTATGCTGAGATTGACCTGTAGGCAGCCCAATTTTATGTAGATGATAAATGTAAAAATACTACTCTTGCAGGATTGTTGTGAGAATTTTAGAAACCCTATTTCAAAATGTCTTTGAAATAGTAGATGCTCAAAAAGTGGTAGCCGTTATTGGAAAATCAGTAATTATGAAGTACCTACTATATACTATATGTTGTGTTGGGCATTGAGAATACAGAAGGTGAATAAGGAGCTCACAGTCCAAGTGAGTCCATTAACTTTTAATTCAAGAAAGGAAAGGAAATATTTAATTTAATATTAAAGTAAGTATGTGTTCCAGAAAGCACTATGTATGATTTACATATTGCCAGGTACCTGACTACATAAGCTTTGAGTAGAAGTCAGTGAGGATCAGAACCAGGTACTTCAGATTCTGGCCAGATTCAAGAATGCCCCAGATGAGAAGAACCTTAGAGAGCATCAGTTTATTTTTTCACATTTTTCTGATGAGGAACTGAGGTAGATAGAGGGAAAGGATTTAAAACTCTTGAGAAATTATTACTATTTTATGAAGTATTTAAAGACGTGGTCATTATTTATAGGTAATTGCTAGAAATTTTTACAAGATAAACATTTCTTGGCCGGGCACGGTGGCTCAAGCCTGTAATCCCAGCACTTTGGGAGGCCGAGACGGGCGGATCACGAACTCAAGAGATCGAGACCATCCTGGAGAACACGGTGAAACCCCGTCTCTACTAAAAAATACAAAAACCTAGCCGGGCGAGGTGGCGTGCGCCTGTAGTCCCAGCTACTCAGGAGGCTGAGGCAGGAGAATGGCGTGAACCCGGGAGGCGGAGCTTGCAGTGAGCTGTGATCCGGTCACTGCACTCCAGCCTGGGTGACAGAGCGAGACTCCGTCTCAAAAAAAATAAATAAATAAAAAAGATAAACATTTCTTAAAGTATAAATGTCAGTGCTAAAATTTACCTAAAAATCATCTGGTTCAAACTGCTTATTTTACTAAGGAAGGACCTGGGCGTATATTTTATTTTGTTTACTGCTCAGTCATAGCTTGCAAGTGACTGCATTTAAGGTGGATTTAGGAAGGGGCTTGGTAAATGAAAGTACAGAAATCTTGAACTTTTTATTTTCCAGAAGAGTATTGATAAACTGCTTTCAAAATGTATTTCCTTTCCTTTCTTAACTGACTGGTTTTGTTTGGCTACACAGCTAAAAGTCAACTGGAATAAAGACAGGTGAAAAATATATGAATATATGATATGCCTATACATAGACAAAAGATGTATGTGTAAGTTGGAATGCATTTGGATACAGTGACGTATGCTTAATAATGGCTTAAGCATCAAAGATATGTAATTATACCATGTAGCAAAAAGTCTGGAGATAGAGGATTCCAGGTTTGGTTTATTGGCTCAGTCTGTCATTAGAGAGTCAGGCTTTTAAAAACCTTTTCTGCTTTATCATCCTCAGCATATTGGCTTTTTGTCCATAGGCAGACAAGCCTAAAATGGCTGCCTCAACTCCAAGCATCATACTTTACACACTCCCATTCGAAAAAGAGAAAATGCAGCAGACTTCCTCATGCTCTGTTTATCACGTAGCAAAATTTCCCGCAGATTCTGCCAGCAGAATTTTTCTAGTTCAGTGGCTAGTTCTCTGTGTTACATGCCCTCCAATCCCCAGCAAAGAGAAACAAGATTGCCTTAGTGGCTCAAATTAATCATGGTTCACCTCCTAGGACCAAGGAGTGCCCCTCTTTGAGATGTTGATTCTCAAACAACTTGAAATTCTATAGAGACTAGGGATAGCTACTAAGAAGGAAAAAAGGCATGGGCTACATTATAGGTGAGACACAAAGATCCTGTAATTTTTTTGACTAATACTGTACATTGTTAAGTATTACTAAGTACATTGAAGGTAAGACTATTTTCTAGACAGACTAATAGTTGAGTAAATAGGCTTTGGAGTCAGACAGACATCCTAGGTGGGCATCTTAGCACCAGCACATACTGGTTGTTCTTCAACAGTTTTCTCATCTGTAAAGGAGAGATAATAACACTTACCTCAGAGGATTTGGGGTATTTGGCTTTGTTTTTTATTTTTTCAAGCAGTGAGTTAAGAAATATTATGTAATTATAACATACTTTAAATAGTGTCAAGCACATAGTAAGCACTCGATAAATGTTAGCTGTCATTATTTTGCAAACATTGGTGCTGTAAATTTAAATTTTGCTTATCTTCATTAAAGTCAAAATTATATAAGACTCTTTTCTATTTCCCAAGTCTGTAGTTGTACTTTTCTAATTGTAAAACATCGTATCTGGTATAAATGGGTCCCCTCGTTGGGGGAGCTTCTCCTTTTTAGCCCAGGAAGTAAAGGCAAAACTTTGCAGTGCTTCTTTCTAATTTTCAGACTGCTCTAGAGTGAATCCTATTTAATCAGCTTATTCAGGCCCAGAATCCATTTATTTGATCTCAAATTGGATGTTTGCCTCTCAGGTCCAAACCAAAACAACAATGCAATTTACCTTATCTGCTTTACATTTCTGGCTCCCAGAGAGAAGACTTGGCAAGCACCTCATCTCTCAGGACGCTGGGGCACACAGCCCAGTGAGCTTTTTCTCCCAGGCCCAGGAAACTGAACCCATCTGGAAAATTTGGAAATTTTCGGAAGACTAACAAAATCATTGCCCCGATTCAGGTTATGGTATTGATGGGAGGGAGTATTTGCTTGAAATCCAATCACAGAATTGTAAATGTAGCTGACAGGATGTGGGGTTGGTTTTAAGAGGAAGGGCAATCATCAAGCAGATCTGGTCAAGGTTCTTTTGCCCACAGTGACCTTGACAAGCTCTGGTACAACTGGTTGTCCAGCTTTTAGTGCTACCCTTATATATATTCCTTAGAGTTTCCCTGAGAGTTCACCAAACAAACATACCCCCTTGAGGGATTCTGTGCTTGGTAATGACAGCCCTAAGGCAGGTGCTTCCTGCATAGTGGGTTTCAGATGATAACGGGCAAATATCTGGGTTCCCAATGTGGGTTAAAAGGAAAACTTGCCTGTCTTCACATAAAATTCCGCTGTAAACTCTACTAGGTCCTACCTGAAGGTGTTTTTGCTGACTTTGAGAAAGGTCACTGGTCTGGTAAACTTGGATTTCGGTTGATCATACTGGAAGCTAGGAAAATCTAGGAAGTATTTCTTCATTGTCCGGTATATTCCTCCCTGATTTCCCCTCTCTTTCTTATTTTTCATTTTCCTACTTTTTGTTGGACTGATCGTCTTCTTCCTTACCCTCTTATTTCTGCTGGTTGGGAAAATAGGGATTATATTTCTGTTCTTCTGGTGGTTATTCAAACATATTTAAAATGTCTACTTCGCTATAAATTTTTCTGAGTCTAGTTTTCTGGCATTTTCTATTCCTTTTCTAAACAAGAATTCATCTCTGAAGTGAATAAATCTCATTATCAACCTTGCTAGCTATTTTGCTTGTGTATTTTCCTCATGTGTTTTTGGAATTTTTGTTTGCAGGCTCAGCTTAAGTGGGAATTTCTTTTTTTTTCTCACTAACTCTCTTTCTCCTCCCCACAACCTGACACCCCTTTCTGGCAAGCTGTTTTGCAGTTGCCTCCACCTAGCCTTCTCTATCAATCATCAACCCCCATCCCATCCTCTCCCCCCTACCCCAAGTCCAGAACCAGATCTTGTGTTGGTGGCTCAGGCGGTATTGAGAACATCACAGATACAGTCATGGAGCCAGCAGTTGGCTGGCATCGTTTCCTGAGATGACACTGTCTGCTTCATCTAGACTCTCTAGTCACACAGCTTTCTATAAGCCACAACCCTGAAGCAGCTGTGTGTTGTAGCTTTTCTTGCTTCCTTTCAAGGGTGGTGGAACCTGGGCTCAAAAAGTGATCTAGGTTCTGGTTGCTCTGCTTCACATAGAAACTTTGCCTCTTAGGGGTTGACACAGGGGCCACTTCTGTGTCCTTCTGACTCCTGGGCCCAATAGCTGTGCTTTAGTCTGCTTTACCACCTCAGATTTCTCTTCTGTCTCTGGCACAAGGAATTGTATATCTGGCTTCTAAGTGGGGTCAGAAATGTCATATTCTCTTTATCTCTACTGTTTCTCTCTCTCTCTCTCTCTCTCTCTTTCTGTCTCTCTCTATCTCTATCCCTATCTCTATCTCTGTCTCCCCTTGCTGCATAGTGGTGGCTGTGGTAGTGCTGAAACTGTGATCTTACAGTGTCATCCTTACCGGAAGTTCTTGATTTGTAATGGAGGAACTACACAACACATCCACCTTGCTCAAATCGGTAAAAAGACTGTCAGCCTGCTGAGAAGTGGGAGGGTCGGGGCAGGGGCATGACAGGGCAAGCTTACTGCTTTTGACCCTCTCCATCAGGTATGGTGGTCCCAAACTGAAATTCCCTCAGAATCTAGGTGTGTAGCAGAGGAGAAACTGGCTAATTGGAGAGTATTTCCTCCGTCTAAAGCTGCTACTCAGCATCATCTGATTACTGCCATGAAGGAATGCAGACACTGTGCTGTGAGAGCATCCAATTTGTCAAGAGAAAGAAGTATAAACAATTAAAAAAATAGTTTTAACATTTACAGAAACGATTTGGACTCTTAGTTGCAATCTCCCAAGCTTTAAGTGTTAACTATTGATTCTGTGTGAGCTGGGAATACATGTGATGGTCAGTGGGCCCATGTGCTGCCTGGCTGGGACCTGTCATGTGATGTACTTGTCAGTGACTTTTCTGTGCTAGTCACCTCTGGGCTTCTAGGGGCTTGAGACACTACAGAACTAACATTTAAAATGCTGTACAGTCTTTTTGGAAGAACACAAGTACAACCTGTGAATTACGAAGAAAAAAATTAAATACTCTTCTGTCTGTTTATCCTCATTGGTAAGCATTTGTATGTTCTACTTGGTACATGGAGCCCTGTAAGTAGAGGCGTCTAAGGAAACACATGCAATATGAAAACCGTATGGATGATGAGCATTGAGCTTATGGCAGGCTTGGGTTTGAATGCTGGTGCCTGCATTTGCTGGAGGTTTGACCTGGGGCAAATTATATAATCTCTTTGAGTCTCATTTTTCTCATCTATGATGTGTGGAAAAGAACACCTCCTTCATGTGGGACTGTTGTGGGATTAAATGAGATACTGCACACAACAGCAGAGTGCTAGCACGGGGGGAGGTTCAGTAACGATGGTTGTTAAATAGCTCAGGTCCACACTTCTGAGACACTGGATTCATTTGTGGCAAAACCTGACCTGAACTGATAAGAAGCTAATTACAATTTTTATATACTCCACTTACCATGAATATTCATAAGTTTCACTGAACAAATATTAATGTGTTTGATTATGCGTGCACCCCAGAACCTCTGTCATCTTTCTAAGATCTGAAAAGGTCTGAATTCTAAAACACATTTAACTCCACAGGTTTTGGATAAAGGATCTGCAGTGACAACAACGTATCAGCAAGTGAAGAATGACACAGTCAAAACTGAACACATAACCACAAAACTGCTAGAAGGTGACAGAATGGATAAATGATTAGAAATGAAGGATGTGAATTTGTGAGGGCTTCCTGGTGGAGGCGACCTTTCAGCCTGATCTCAGGAGAAGTGAAGGAACTGCACTGGTGAAGAGGAGGCAGGACATTCCAGGGAAATACATGACATTATTGAGTATCTTGAGGCTCCCAGCAAAACAAACTGCTTTCAGGTCTGTGTAATGCCTGGAAGAATGACTGATCACTTTTAGAAAGATACTCAGAGGACTTGACAGAAAGAGAGCCCCTGGCAGAGAAGCATGAAGACTGGAGTCAGAATATTCACCTTCTGAGGAAGCATTGTTGGGGAGAAAGTTCAGTTTGCCATGGCCTCCAGAGGGACCCTCTGCTTCTCTAGGCCAAGAACCTAGCTCTGCACACCCACAGCGATCTCCATATGACTTCTGCATATATCAGCAAGCAATTGCTGCATTTAAAGATGCTCTTCTGGAGCTGGGACTGCGGCAAACCAACCTTTCTTAACTCTACATCCCAGATGTTTCTGCACTCGCTTGTCTGTTTTTAATAAACTGGAGATGAAGCTGAAGGATGATCTGGCTGAGCAGGGAGTTGCTATGAGCAGGAGAAGGATGAGACCTGATTTATATTTCAGAAACAGCACTCTGCCTCTATGTGGATTGAAGAGGGGTAATACTAGACCTAGAAGAAATAAGTCTTCTTTATCACTCTTTTCTAGTACTTAGGAAGTATGCCAGGCATTTGCTTGTTGAACTAATGTTTTAACAAACACGATCCCCATCTTGGCAGCACCTGCTCCCTGGTATGAAAGACAGAGCATTGATAACATGGTGAAAAGTAGGTGCTGGCCTCACATTACTCTGTGGGAGCAGCAACAGGCAAGAGACAAGGCAGTTCCACAGGGATGCACAGAAGCTACTCATGTTCCTCCTGTTGTCTACAGTCACGGGAAGAAAGCTAAGAGGAATCTAAAGGAACAGAAACATGCCAAGTGTGAAGCATAGGCACCTCCAGACCTGTAACAGTGTGGAATTAACTGGTACTATTGGGAGCAGCTCTGGGCTCTGAGCCTAATACAGAATCCCCAAGTTTCTCTAATGAGAGGGTGTTTTTATTTTCCTCAAACTCTTACACTCACTGATGGGGATGGCGGTGCCAGGCAGACGAGGTGGTGACATGAGTTGTTTGGGAACTGAGAAGTCGAGTCACTGATGGTTGGGAGGGATTTGGAAGACACACGTGGTGAAAGTGCCTGTGGGGAGCTGTGCCTGTGGATGTGAGAGGGGAAAGGGGTCTGGCAGGGGCAGTCTCATGGGTCTGCTGACAGGTGGTAATTTGCTGGTTGAAAATCACTGGTATGAAGTAGCTTTGTGAATCCAGTTCCAGCTTATCTAGCTTTGTTTTCTCTGAACTTTTCCCTCCCCCAACATTCCTGCAGGGTTGAGGTCAGTTTTTTTTTTTCCAGTTTTAAGTGTGTTGGAGAGGGCTGGCCCCCTCACTGTTGTGTCGGTTCATCTTCACTTAAGGGATCGTCTTTACTTCCAGTAATAGCTGGTACTAAGGATGACAGTGCCTCACCTGCATGCATGGAGAACTATGTATCAGACTGTCCTGCACACTCTATGTGCTTTATCTCACATAATCCTTGCAACATCCCTTTGAGGTGGGAACTACAATGATTACCATTTACAAGTGAAGAACTGAAGCTTTAAACAATCAAATAACTGAATAACATATAGCAAGTTAAAAATGGACCAAGAATTTTGATCCAGGAAGATCTGACACAGCCTGTGCTCTGTTCTCAATAAATAGCATTCCTACCATGTTCAAAACACTACATCCAGTGTGGTGGTAGAGATTTCTAAATGACTGCACACAAAGCTCTATCCACAAAGAACTATGATTGGGTCAGAGACAGTGAGAGGACACCAAGTCAAATGAAATTAGAACATGACATAGAAACATAAGAGAGGAAACAGGGTAGAATGTGGTGAAGAATTCAGACAGAAGAGCCAAGGAAACTGAGATGGCCCAGGAGAGCCCGGGGGAGGGGGAAGATGAGGCTTGGGAAGCCCAGGCAGGATTTAGAGTTTAAAAAGATAAGGCACGGCGTTCTAGGAAGGGAGATGGCTGAAAGGCGTGAGCATGGCGATATGCATGACGTGTTTGGGTGATAGTGAGCAGGACAGTTTGACTAAAGAGAAGTTCATGGGGGAACAACAAGGAGGAAGAACTTTGGATTTTAAAATGTGAGAAACCACAGGGAGAAGGGCTGTTTTTTTTTTGTTTTGCTTTTTGTTTTTTTCATTGTATAGGTAATTGGGGTGGGGGAAGTGAAGTTTTCTGAATGTTAGAGTAATACATTATATGAAGAGGAGTTCCTGGCAGAAAGGTGCCAGTGGATCGTAGGGGAGACCCCCAAAAACCAGTCTTGAGGCCGCGGCAAGCTCCAGAGAGTGGCAGAACTCAAATTCACAGAACCATGTGACTTCAGAGTTGATTGAATGGGGGATGTCGTGGTAACTAACTGCCAGAGAGGGAGGTGGTGTGATTGTTGAGAGTCACTATAGCTAAATTACTCCCAATTATGGGCAGTGTCTAGATTAGCAGCTGCAGATGGATTTAACTTTGGACTTTGTGCAAAGGAAATTTACAACTAATTAATTTACTTGTATTCCTCTTCTCAATCTAATTAATTTCAAGGATTTTAAACAAGCATTGCTTCTTTTGACCCCACAGGACATCTTCTAATTGAAATAGTTGTTTGTGACCTTAGAAGGAAGGTCCTTTATGTGCAAACGTGCACCTGCCATTTCAGCTACATGACTCAACTTTAGGCTTTTAAAACTCTTCTTTCAGTTTAACAAAACTGCGACCAGAGCTGCCATCACTTGTAATTGTGCGGGACCATGATCCTTTTGACAATCTGATTTTAATTTTAGTGGTCTGCACATCCCCTAAAGTCTGCTATTAGCTCCGGTTAGGAAACCGAAGGATTGAAGAATCGAGATGAACTGAAGAGGAAAAATATACGTATATGTATTTGTGGAGAACGCCATGTGAAGAAGAAAATAAAATGTTCTGAAATTAGGTAGTAGTGCTAGTGGACAACATTGTGAATGTACTGAAAGTCACTAAACTGTACATTTTAAAATAAAATGGTCAATTTTGTGCTACATAAATTTTATCTTATTAAAAAACATAAAAACCACTTACGGGTATTCAACAACAACAACAAAATGACAGAGAGAGAGAAAAGTAAGATATAACATTAAGAAAGAAAAAAGTCAACTGAAAGGAAGGAAATTATCGAGAGTGATTATATATTTTAGGAATTAGTTTCCTCCTTTCCTTAAAATGCAGTTCGGGAATCTTGGCCCCTCAGAACTGCCATGGGCGTCCTGGCCTTTGCTTGTGAGATCACATCTCACCTGCACCCCTCACTTGAAAAGCAGAGCCTGGAATTTGGTCTTGGGAGGGGTTCCTTACGGACTCTATTTAGCACAGACAAAAGTTTGCTTTTAGCCGCTGGAAAGGGAATGAAAGGGCTGGAGGAGGAGTGTTAAAGGGTGACTTAATAGACTACGGTCTATGAAGACAGAGCTCAGAAAGTTTGCCTGTGGACAACTGTGGAGCAGAAACAAACTTCAGCTTCTAGTGGACTCTCCAGCTTTGGGGGTATTTGGCCAGGGAGCTCAGAGTTTTCTCGCAGCTGCACATTTGTTCTTACCTCTGAGTAGATTCAATCCCTGCCTTAAATCTCTACTCTCCTTTTCTTCTCACCTGTTTCCTTCTCTTATTCTGCCCATATGCCAAAGAGGCCTATGAGAAGTGATATATGGTCAGGGTTGGCTGACCAAAGATCAAAGGAGGGCAGAACTATTAGGCCTTAGAAATAATTTAATCTAGACCCCAATTTTACTGCAGTAAGTGTTTCACCCAAGATCCCACAGCTGACTAGCCAGGATGAGGGCCCAGAGCTTCTCCTTCACTTTCTCCCTTATTTTTCACACAGTGGCTGAAAAGATAAATGTTGCAATTGATGTGAATATGCTTTGTAAATTGTAAAGCACAAATATATATTATATGTGTGTGAATGCGTGTGTGTGCATTATAAACAATAGGTTCTGATAGCATAGAGAGTGGGTAAGGCCTCTGGCTCTGAAGATTGACCCAGGTTTAAACTGCAGGCTCTGCCATCAGCATGCTACTTAACTTCTCTGAGAGCCCCAGTTTCCTCATCTGTAAACTGGTAACATTTTAACTGTGTCTACCTTATGTGGTTGGTGGTGGCTCAAGCCTGGTATATAGGTGATTGTCAGTAAATGTTGTGATATACATGAAGGAATGAGACTCTACCTTCTCAAAATATTCTTAGATGTTAACTTCAATTAATAGAAAGTTTATTCCCACCCCAGAACAGTGCTTGGCATGTAACAATGGTCAAAAAATACTTGTTGAAATAGCAAAGACATGGAATCAACCCAAATCCATCAATGATAGACTGGATAAAGAAAATGTGGTACATATACACCATGGAATACTATGCAGTCATAAAAAGGAACAAGATCATGTTCTTTGCAAAGACATGGATGGAGCTGGAAGCCATTATTCTCAGCAAACTAACCCAGGAACAGAAAACCAAATCCTGCATGTTCTCACTTATAAGTGGGAGCTGAACAATGAGAACATATGGACACAGGGAGGGGAACAATGCACACTGGGGCCTGATGGGGGGTCAGAGGGAGGAAGAGCATCAGGATAAAGAGCTAATGCATGTGGGGCTTAGTACCTAGGCGATGGGATGGTAAGTGCAGCAAACCACCATGGCACACACTTACATACGTAACAACCTGCACATCCTGCACGTGTATCCCGGAACTTAAAATTTAAAATAAAAAAAAAAAACTTGGTGAATCCATCTACAGATAAATCCCTTGGTTCTCTAGGAAATTATCATTTTTAGTTGATGAGTGAAGCCAGGGCAGGGTGACTGGGTACCAACTGCCCAGAGTAAGAAGTCGGGGGGCTGGGAGGCTATAACTGAACCTACAGGAGCATCATATCAGAGTCAACTCACTGGGAGGAGAAGAAAGCTCAAGCTTCAGTGTCCCTGTGGGAGCCAGGGGCTGCTGGGAGCTGTTGTAATATAGGTGGGGAGAGGAAGCCAGGGTGCAGCTGGGAAGCATTACAATGTAACCTTTTCCGAAAAAGTGGTTTCTGAAGAATAGGACCTGAATCACCAAGGTGATTTCTTTTCTCTTTCTAAATAAATGCTCATTTTATTCCTAATTTTATATTCATAATCTTACATTTTTTGAATAATGAGTTTCCTCCAAATTGTACAAGTTTTAGGCCCAAATACCCCCAAATCTGTTCTTGTATGTTTCCCACATCAGAGCAGACTAATCAAGATCATCCTTCTCCTTAGAGGACAAATGTTCAAGTCCAGACCTGGTCTTTGGCAGGAACTCTACACAATATAAATATGAGTTTTGTGGTCTTTGTTGCCTTATAGGGAAAGAAAAGGCCATGAAAGGCATGGACGTGGTTGTTGTAAAAGAAAAATTGTCCTAAACGTAGACTGGGACAGAATTTTTTGTGATATGAAGTTCAGAACTTGGTTCTGGGAAGAAATCAGCATTCCTGGTAAAATGCTTAACCTATTTTCTGGAAACTATAATGGGATTAAGACTTGTTCTGGGAAACTAATCACCTACCCACCCAGCTGTCAGTCAAGAGTCTAGACCTTTAACCAAACATTCTTTTTGCAACTAGTCTAATGATTACTGAACCATTCATTTTTTTTCTATATAATTTCTGTACTAAGAGGGACTCTTTGGATTGGTCTACTGGAGGCTTTGTCTCTTGTAGAAATATTATAATGAATCTTTGATCTCATAACCAAATACTCTGGCACACTCCTTTCTCCCCCAACTTGCCATCCTTTGAACTCCCCTGACAGCCCCCTCCCAGCATGTACATTCTTCTGACTCTGACTCTTTCTTCTGCATTTTGTCTTGTTAAATGTTCCTTCATAGCTACCTTCTTTTCCAAACTGAACAGTAATCTTTTTTTTTTTTTTTGTGGTGCAGTGTTCTATTCATTTTTTTCATCTTTCTTTCTTTTCCTTGCTTCACTCCCTGACACTTGATTCTCTCAGGGTCTAGAACTGGGCAGGGGCATAAGCAGGACTTTAATAAATATTGGACTATGGACTGATTATTTCCTTGGAGGTGCTAGGAAGTGAGCTATTGCATGATTTTCTTGACCCATCATGCTGTGCCTCAGGTTACTTTGGCCTGGTCAAGGACCACAGGTGGCACAGCCTGCCAGAACCTGGGGTCCCACAGCCATAAACCAGAGCCACAAACCATAGGCATGAAACCAGAGCCATCAACCCAAAGCCATGAACCCAGAGCCATGAAGAAGAGCCATGAAGCCAGAGTCACAAACCCAGAGACATTAACCCAAAGCCTTATACCAGAGCTATGAACCACAGCCACAAGTTTCGAGCCATGAACTTTAAGTTAAGTATCCACAGCCGTGAACCAGAGCCATGAGCTTAGAGTCTGCAACGTGGGAGAGAAGCATGCTGTCAGCTAGTTGGATTCATGGCTTTGGGTGTGGTTTACAACCTTACGCCAGTTGCTAGAACCTGATACCCCAAGTCCTTATTTTTTACTTATTGACCAACATCTGAAATTTCACAATTACAGGTAAGAAGAATGGATCTACCAACTGCAGACAGTTCTAGAAGTAAACCTTTGACTTGTTCCCTATTACTGAATTAGATCTGAGCAACTGACAAGAAGGTCTGACTGGACTCAGATTTGGCTTCTCTCACTCAGTTTGTGTATGACTTCAATTTGTAGAATGTAGACTTGCCATTTCAGTATTAAAATGGACACTTTTGATTGAAAGGGGCATAGTTTTTCCAATTGTAAAATGAATTGATGACATAATTGCTCAGCATTTTATACTTCCTAAAATTCTTGAGTTTGTAAAGAGGTACTTTGACACTGCCTCTCAAAATTATGGAATCCTCTTGGCTTAAAACCAAGACAAAAGGGCTACTCTGAGAATACCGGCATTTTGCTTCCTTTAACTCAGAGTGTAAGAGTGAGAGTCAGCCTTTGGGACAGAGTCTTGTTTCTGAAAGAAACAGCTTTGGTGAGTCCTTTTTCTCTTTAGATGAATAGAGGCCAAGTAGCTGTTCTTTTTTTTTTTTTTTTTTTTGACATACTCTGAAATTTGTGAAGTAAATAATCTAAATGCAAAAATTTTAGCTTTCGATTTTGATGTTTTTAATTGTGTAAAATAGAGTAAGGATGGGTACAGGGAAAGGGCACAACTTATAAAAGTATATATTTGTTTTTCCTCTCCACTTTTTCTGCAGTGGAGAGGTGTTAAATTTTAGTTCGTAAAATAAAACTAAAAATAATCACCTGACTGGATAGTTGTAAAATACTTGCTGAAGCATAGTGTTTTATGAATTATACAGTGCTGCATGAATAGTTGTAAATGTTCTTATTGGCAATAAGCGTAGCAGGGGTATCTACTCATCTCTTTCCAGCCAGGGGACTCAGCATACAAGGGGCCTAAGAATTGTGGGGGAGGGAAATGGGTGTGATGATGGGGCCAGGGAACAAAGCCTCAAAGTCTAGGCTGGAAAAGGAGTCTGCCCACTTACTGCGACTTAGTCCTGGAAATTGTCCCAGGCCCCAGAGCTGGGGTGGGCCACACAGTGCCCCTCTGGTATTTCCTGGGCCACAGTCCACCTCTATGCTTAGTCTGGTATCTGACCAGTGGACACTGAGATCCCTTTCCTCTCTTTGCTTCTTTTCTCATCTCAATTCCTCGGATTTTAGAGCCTTCAACACAAAAGAACTGATTAAATTCCTTTTTTCCATAGTGGGGCTTGTTGGTCCATCAGGCAGAACCCAGACTGTGGAAAGATAAGGGTGTTTATTTATATTTATTTATTTATGTTTGTTTGTTTGTTTGTTTATTTATTTTTTGAGACGGAGTCTCGCTCTGTTACCCAGGCTGTAGTACAGGGCGAGATCTGGGCTCACTGCAAGCTCCGCCTCCTGGGTTCACGCCATTCTCCTGCCTCAGCCTATGGAGCAGCTGGGACTACAGGCACCCACTACCATGCCCGGCTAATTTTTTTTTTTTTTTTGTATTTTTAGTAGAGAGGGGGTTTCACCATGTTAGCCAGGATGGTCTCGATCGCCTGACCTTGTGATCCACCTGCCTCAGCCTCCCAAAGTGCTGGGATTACAGGCGTGAGCCACCGCGCCTGGCCAAGGGTGTTCATTTTTTCTGGAGTGTGGGGAGGTCCCAGATATCGGAATCCCCATGCAGGCTGACCAGTGAGTGGTGGGTGGTCAGAATTACCTTTCTTATCTCATAATCTCACCCCTTGTGGCTTATGACATATTATTTTCTAGCAAATATAGCACTCTCCCCTGAAAGGAATTCTTCTTTCTCTATCCGTTAGGCATAAAACAAACTGGTAAAGAATGTGTCCGACACAGCAGATGTAAAATGCCCCCTCCCACTTTTAACACACAGATATGCTCAGCAGAACGTTTTAAAAATTGTATTTAAATGTATAGCTGAGCTTGAAAGACAGAGAAGAAAATCCTCATGTCCCAGGAAAGAAGAGGAACAGAAAGTGTTGGGGTAAAAGGGAGCTGATGCTAGAGGACCCGTGTAAAGGCCTTCAGGGCTGGGTGGAGGTTTTTCTCCCATCTGGAAACAGGAAATGAGACCTCAGGCCTGTGCAAGATGGGGAGTTAAAGGGAACCACCTGCCTTAAACTGGGAACTTCAAAGGGCTGCCCTTTGCTTGAAGGGAAGATTAGAAATAACCTGATCATCTGGGGAGCTTGCCATCTGTTTGAGACCCTCTATGGAAATAATGTCACCTTAGAGAAATGAGAATTCTAAGTATGACTCATGCTTGAATAATTAGTGAAAATGTCGCCTTACCTTTATACTGCAGAATGTTGGTTTGAGAAATGGAAGTGAAAAGTGTTCCAACCAGTAAAGCTACTAGAGAACTGGCAGAGGCCACCATGGAACCCCTCTACAGAGGAGCCCACAATCCTGAGCATATGAGTGGTCCATAGGAGATAATCTCTGTTGCTGATGTGCTTAACAGAAATAAAATCACAAACCATACTAGGAAACAAATTCCGTGAGGGAAATATATTCAAGGAAGGAAAGAGTAAAATGAACTCCCCAAGAATTAGAGAAAGTCAAACAATCTCTAAAAGACTATAAAATAAGAATCATAAAATTTTAACAATACTGAGAACTTACTGTGCACCAAGCACTATCAGAAGAACTTTAATGTATTGCCCTTCCCACCAGTCCAGTGAGTTGGAGACTATTACTAGCCACATTTTACAGATAAGAAAACTGATGTGATATTGGTTAACTAAGGTCACACAGTTAGGAAATAGTGGAGTCAAATTTGAACAGCTGATCATTGCAGAGCTTGCCTCCTAATCACTGTTACAGAGAATGAAGCTGCCCACCTTACCTGTTTTCCCCTTCCTGATAGGAAGGGGATACATCTGCTGATACATCTGCTGTGTCGGACACAGCAGTTTTCACTTCCATTTCTCAGATGGAATTATAGCTGGGCTTATGACTGCCCACCGACACTACATTTCGCAGTCTCTGATGTAGGTAGGTGTAGCCACGTGGCTCAGTTCTCTACAATAGGAGCAAAAGTGATGTGTGACACTTCTGGCCTGGCACCTGAAGACAGTGGGGGTTTCTCCTCCATCATCTTTTCCTTTCACACTGTCTACAATCCAGATGTGTGACTCCCCAGCCCCAACTAGGCACATGAGGATAACACCCTAGGGTTGACTAAAGAGTACTTTTTAAAAAGTTTTCTTAATTTTAATTTTTGTGCACTTTTTATTATTATTTTTTTTATTATACTTTATGTTCTAGGGTACATGTGCACAACGTGCAGTTTTGTTACATATGTATACATGTGCCAAGTTGGTGTGCTGCACCCGTTAACTCATTATTTGCATTAGGTATATCTCCTAATGCTATCCCTCCCCGCTTCCCCACCCCACAACAGGCCCCAGTGTGTGATGTTCCCCTTCCTGTGTCCTAGTGAACTCATTGTTCAATTCCCACTGATGAGTGAGAACATGTGGTGTTTGGTTTTCTGTTCTTGTGACAGTTTGCTGAGAATGATGGTTTCCAGCTTCATCCATGTCCCTACAAAGGACACTAATCCATCCTTTTTGATGGCTGCATAGTATTCCATGGTGCATATGTGCCACATTTTCTTAATCCAGTCTGTCACTGATGGACATTTGGGTTGGTTCCAAGTCTTTGCTATTGTGAATAGTGCCGCAATAAACATACGTGTGCATGTGTCTTTATAGCAGCATGATTTATAATCCTTTGGGTATATACCCAGTAATGGGATGGCTGGGTCAAATGCTATTTCTAGTTCTAGACCCTTGAGGAATCGCCACACTGTCTTCCACAATGGTTGAACTAGTTTACACTCCCACCAACAGTGTAAAAGTGTTCCTATTTCTCCACATCCTCTCCAGCACCTGTTGTTTCCTAACTTTTTAATGATTGCCATTCTAACTGGTGTGAGATGGTGTCTCATTGTGGTTTTGATTTGCATTTCTCTGATGGCCAGTGATGATGAGCATATTTTCACATGTCTGTTGGATGCATAAATGTCTTCGTTTGAGAAGTGTCTGTTCATATCCTTTGCCCACTTTTTGATGGGGTTTTTTTTTCTTGTAAATTTGTTTGAACTCTTTGTAGGTTCTGGATATTAGCCCTTTTTCAGATGAGTAGATTGCAAAAATTTTCTCCCATTCTGTACGTTGCCTGTTCACTCTGATGGTAGTTTCTTTTGCTGTGCAGAAGCTCTTTAGTTTAGTTAGATCCCATTTGTCAATTTTGGCTTTTGTGTTTTGCTTTTGGTGTTTTAGTCATGAAGTCCTTGCCCATGCCTATGCCCTGAATGGTATTGCCTAGGTTTTCTTCTAGGGTTTTTATGGTTTTAGGTCTAACATTTAAGTCTCTAATCCATCTTGAATTAATTTTTGTATAAGGAGTAAGGAAGGGATCCAGTTTCAGCTTTCTACTTATGGCTAGCCAGTTTTCCCAGCACCATTTATTAAATAGGGAATCCTTTCCCCATTTCTTGTTTTTCTCAGGTTTGTCAAAGATCAGATAGTTGTAGATATGTGGTATTATTTCTGAGGGCTCTGTTCTGTTCCATTGGTCTATATCTCTGTTTTGGTACCAGTACCATGCTGTTTTGGTTACTGTAGCCTGGTAGTATAGTTTGAAGTCAGGTAGCGTGATGCCTCCAGCTTTGTTCTTTTGGCTTAGGATTGTCTTGGCAATGCAGGTTCTTTTTTGGTTCCATATGAACTTTAAAGTAGTTTTTTCCAATTCTGTGAAGAAAGTCATTGGTAGCTTAATGGGGATGGCATTGAATCTATAAATTACCTTGGGCAGTATGGCCATTTTCACGATATTGATTCTTCCTATCCATGAGCATGGAATGTTCTTCCATTTGTTTGTGTCCTCTTTTATTTCATTGTGCAGTGGTTTGTAGTTCTCCTTGACGAAGTCCTTTGCATCCCTTGTAAGTTGGATTCCTAGGTATTTTCTCTATGTAGCAATTGTGAATGGGAGTTCATTCATGATTTGGCTCTCTGTCTGTTATTGGTGTATAAGAATGCTTGTGATTTTTGCACATTGATTTTGTATCCTGAGACTTTGCTGCAGTTGCTTATCAGCTTAAGGAGATTTGGGGCTGAGACAATGGGGTTTTCTAAATACACAGTCATGTCATCTGCAAACAGGGACAATTTGACTTCTTCTTTTCCTAACTGAATATCCTTTATTTCTTTCTCTCACCTGATTGCCCTGGCCAGAACTTCCAACACTATGTTGAATAGGAGTGGTGAAAGAGGGCATCCCTGTCTTGTGCCAGTTTTTAAGGGGAATGCTTCCAGTTTTTGCCCATTCAGTATGATATTGGCTGTGGGTTTGTAATAAATAGCTCTTATTATTTTGTGATACGTTCCATCAATACCAAATTTATTGAGAGTTTTTAGCATGAAGGGCTGTTGAATTTTGTCAAAGGCCTTTTCTGCATCTATTGAGATAATCATGTGGTTTTTGTCTTTGGTTCTGTTTATATGCTGGATTGCATTTATTGATTTGCATATGTTGAACCAGCCTTGCATCCCAGGGATGAAGCCCACTTGATCATGGTGAATAAGGTTTTTGATGTGCTGCTGGATTCGGTTTGCCAGTATTTTATTGAGGATTTTTGCATCGATGTTCATCAGGGATATTGGTCTAAAATTCTCTTTTTTTGTTGTGTCTCTGCCAGGCTGTGGTATCATGATGATGCTGGCCTCATAAAATGAGTTAGGGAGGATTCCCTCTTTTTCTATTGATTGGAATAGTTTCAGAAGGAATGGTACTAGCTCCTCCTTGTACCTCTGGTAGAATTTGGCTGTGAATCCGTCTGGTCCTGGACTTTTTTTGGTTGGTAGACTATTAATCATTGCCTCAATTTCAGAGCCTGCTACTGGTCTATTCAGGGATTCAACTTCTTCCTGGTTTAGTCTTGGGAGAGTGTACATGTCCAGGAATTTATCCATTTCTTCTAGGTTTTCTAGTTTATTTGTGTAGAGGTGTTTATAGTATTCTCTGATGGTAGTTTGTATTTCTGTGGGGTCAGTGGTGATATCCCCTTTATCATTTTTTATTGCATATATTTGATTCTTCTCTCTTTTCTTCTTTATTAGTCTTGCTAGTGGTCTATCAATTTTGTTGATCTTTTCAAAAAAGTAGCTCCTGGATTCATTGATTTTTTGGAGGGCTTTTTGTGCCTCTATCTCCTTCAGTTCTGCTCTGATCTTAGTTATTTCTTGCCTTCTGCTAGTTTTTGAATGTGTTTGCTCTTGCTTCTCTAGTTCTTTTAATTGTGATGTTAGAGTGTCAATTTTAGGTCTTTCCTGCTTTCTCTTGTGGGCATTTAGTGCTATAAATTTCCCTCTACACACCGCTTTAAATGTGTCCCAGAGATTCTGGTATGTTGTATCTTTGTTCTCATTGGTTTCAAAGAACATCTTTATTTCTGCCTTCATTTCATTATGTACCCAGTAGTCATTCAGGAGCAGGTTGTTCAGTTTCCATGTAGTTGAGCAGTTTTGATTGAGTTTCTTAGTCCTGAGTTCTAGTTTGATTGCACTGTGGTCTGAGAGACAGTTTGTTATAATTTCTGATCTTGTACATTTGCTGAGGAGTGCTTTACTTCCAACTATGTGGTCAATTTTGGAATAAGTGTGATGTGGTGCTGAGAAGAATGTATATTCTGTTGATTTGGGGTGGAGAGTTCTGTAGATGTCTATTAGGTCTGCTTGGTGCAGAGTTGAATTCAATTCCTGTATATCCTTGTTAACTTTCTGTCTCATTGATCTGTCTAATGTTGACAGTGGGGTGTTAAAGTCTCCCATTATTATTGTGTGGGAGTCTAAGTCTCTTTGTAAGTCTCTAAGTACTTGCTTTATGAATCTGGGTGCTCCTGTATTGGGTGCATATATATTTAGGATAGTTAGCTCTTCTTGTTGAATTGATCCCTTTACCATTATGTAATGGCCTTCTTTTTCTCTTTTGATCTTTGTTGGTTTAAAGTCTGTTTTATCAGAGACTAAGATTGCAACCCCTGCCTTTTTTTGTTCTCCATTTGCTTGGTAGATCTTCCTTCATCCCTTTATTTTGAGCCTATGTGTGTCTCTGCCACTTGAGATGGGTCTCCTGAATACAGCAAACTGATGGGTCTTCACTCTTTATGCAATCTGCCAGTCTGTGCATTTTAATTGGATCATTTAGCCCATTTACATTCAAGGTTAATATTGTTATATGTGAACTTGATCCTGTCATTATGATGTTAGCTGGTTATTTTGCTCATTAGTTGATGCAGTTTCTTCCTAGCATTGATAGTCTTTACCTTTTGGCATGTTTTTGCAATGGCTGGTACCGGTTTTTCCTTTCCATGTTTAATGCTTCCTTCAGGAGCTCTTGTAGGGCAGGCCTGGCGGTGACAAACTCTCTCAGCATTTGCTTGTCTGTAAAGGATTTTATTTCTCCTTCACTTATGAAATGTAGTTTGGCTTGATATGAAATTCTGGGTTGAAAATTCTTTTCTTTAAGGATGTTGAATATTGGCCCCCACTCTCTTTTGGCTTGTAGAGTTTCTGCTGAGAGATCTGCTGTTAGTCCAATGGGTTTCCCTTTGTGGGTAACCCGACCTTTCTCTCTGGCTGCCCTTAACATTTTTTCCTTCATTTCAACTTTGGTGAATCTGACAATTATGTGTCTTGGAGTTGCTCTTCTCGAGGAGTATCTCTGTGGCATTCTCTGTATTTCCTGAATTTGAATGTTAGCTTGCCTTGCTAGGTTGGGGAAGTTCTCCTGGATAATATCCTGCAGAGTGTTTTCCAACTTGGTTCCATTCTCCCCATCACTTTCAGGTACACCAGTCAGACGTACATTTGGTCTTTTCATATAATCCCATATTTCTTGGAGGCTTTGTTCATTTCTTGTTACTGTTTTTTCTCTAAACTTCTCTTCTTGCTTCATTTCATTCTTTTGATCTTCAATCACTGATACTCTTTCTTCCAGTTGATTGAGTCGGTTACTGAAGCTTGTGCATTTGTCATGTAGCTCTCGTGTCATGGTTTTCATCTCTATCAGGTCATTTATGGACTTCTCTGCATTGGTTATTCTGGTTATCCATTCGTCAAATCTTTTTTTAAGGTTTTTAGTTTCTTTGCGCTGGGTTCGTAGTTCCTCCTTTAGCTCTGAGAAGTTTAATCGACTGAAGCCTACTTCTCTCAACTCGTCAAAGTCATTCTCCGTCCAGCTTTGTTCCATTGTTGGCGAGGAGCTGCATTCATTTGGAGGTGGAGAGGCGCTCTGATTTTTTGAATTTTCAGCTTTTCTGCACTGCTTTTTCCTCATTTTTGTGGTTTTATCTATCTTTGGTCTTACTGATGGTGACATACAGATGGGGTTTTGGTGTGGATGTCCTTTCTGTTTGTCAGTTTTCCTTCTAACAGTCAGAACCCTCAGCTGCAGGTCTGTTGGAGTTTGCCTGAGGTCCACTCCAGACCCTGTTTGCCTGGGTATCAGCAGCGGAGGCTGCAAAAGAGAATTGCTGAACAGCAGGTGTTGCTGTCTGATTGTGCCTCTGGTCAAAATGAAAAAGAATAAATGGGTTTAAAAAAGAAACCAAACTGAATTTTTAGAAATAAAAACCATGGTGTCAAACTGTCATGCCAAAATGTTTTTGGGAGGAGTTTGCCTCTGAGGTGCTGGCCAAGTAAATGATCACGCTGACACAGCTAGGGCGAAGGTGCAAGTTTTGGTGGATCTTGGAGAAGCCTAGGAAAGATGCTTAAGGGAGAATCATGGGGACCTGTGGACTGTAGAGAGCAAAAACTGGGCCTGCTATGATGGTGGCAGGGGTGGATATTTTTAGAAAACAGGCTGCTCTGGAGGTCAATGCTTGATTTGGCTCCAATGACACTTGCCTTGTCTACTCTTTGGTGGGCCTCAAAGAGTTCCCTCAAACTCTGCTAATTTCTCCTGGGTGAGATGAGTGTTTGTTTGTTCCTACTCTCTTGCTGGTCTGGGTAGGGAGAGCCCACAGAGACATGCTGAACACATTAACTCTAAACAAAGGCCTTTCTCATCTGCTCAGAATAGCTCAGATAGGTACTCTAAGAAGCAGGGCTGACAAAAGGAAAAGAAAAGGCACAATGGCACAGAGAAGATGTGCTTCAGTCCAATTTTAAGTGTCCCGTTTCCCCCAAAAATCCAGCATCACTTTATGATTAAAACCCTCAGCCAAATCGGCACAGAAGGGACATACCTTAAGTTAACATAAGCCGTCTATGACAAACCCACAGCCAACAATACACTGAATGGGGAAAAGTTGAAAGCATTCCTCTAAGAACCGGAACAGGACAAGGATGCCCACTCTCACCACTTCTCTTCAACAAGGTACTGGAAGTCCTAGCCAGAGCAATCAGACAAAAGAAAGAAATACAAGACATCCACATCAGTAAAGAGGAAGTCAAACTATCGCTATTTGGTGGTGATATGATTGTATACCTAGAAAACCCTAAAGACTCATCCAAAAAGCTCCTCGAACTGGTAAATGAATTCAGCAAAATTTCAGGATACAAAATTAATGTACACAAATCAGTAGCTCTGCTCTACACAACGGCGACCAAGCTGAAAATCAAATGAAGAACTCAACTCTTTTCACAACAGCTGCAAAAGCAAACCAAGCAAGCAAGCAAACAAACAAAAAACAAAAAACACTTAGGTTATACTTAACTAAGGATGTGAAAGACCTCTACAGGGCAAACTAAATGTCCTTTTTTAACCGCCGGGTGTCTCTGTCCACTTCAGGGCATCCTTTGGAAACAATGAGAACTTACAATGACCACTCACTTCTAATTCTAGGCCTCTTGGGTTTTTTCAGGTTTCTTCTTCAGATTCTTGGTTTGAGAAACACTCTAGAATCATTGTCTATGGTTCTCCTGGTGGACTGAAAGCTGTAAGAATCCTGGCCTTGAGGGCCATGGGATAGGGTGATCCTGGTTTACCCAGGATGAGGGATTTCCTGAGACTCTGGATTTTCAGTGCTAAAGCTGGGACAGTCCCAGGAAAGTCAGGATGGCTGACTGCCCTACTGACAGGATTTGTGCAGAACCATAATGCCCCTGCTCCAAGGAATGTCCTAGGGTAACTGAGAAATTTGTTTTGGGGCTGGAGTCAGTGGAATATTACCAAACTTGACTGAGTTTTTTCTGGATCTTACCCTTTTTCCTTTCCCCAAGTGTGGAGCAGAGTGTAAGAGAGCTGACCATTGGGAGACTGCACATTTCACAGCTGCGGACAATGGTTACCAACACACCTTTCACCCCTACAATCTATCACTCTCTATCACATAATCCAGACATACACAAGTCTAGGCTAATGGCCCATTTATTTCCAGCAGCATTTGAAACAGTGAAATTCTAGCACACTCAGGGATTCTAGGCTATCCCTTGGAGGGGAATGGCCTAAGGAATTGGCTTGTTGCACCAGAGTTGGCTAAATATTTGGTGGGGGATTAATTTATTTCCTCTTTGGGATCTGATTCCAGTGTTTTGGCTGGGCAAGACATCTGTCCTAGATCTCTGCACAAGTGTTTGTGCTTTTCTTTATTTGTTTGCGGGGCAGAGAAAGGGTACTTTTTTGTGGTAGAAAGACTAACATGTATACAGCCAGTGGAGTTAGCTTGTTCTGGCTCACAAAAGCCAATGGTTAAATTTTAAGAAGCCTGTTATTAAAAATTAAACAAAGTCAGCCATTATTAACATTATATTATATAAAATTATAATTAAATTATATTAAAAACAAAGGTAATAAATAATTAAAGCCCATCACTTAATTATCACTTGTTTATGTATGTTCTTGAGCTTGTGCATGTTTATTGTATTTGTATGGTAGCAGTACTCCATTATGAAATGCCACTGTGCATCTCTTCTCAAATCTGTATTCAGTGGCGTCAGACTGGTAGCTGAAATCAGCTATGATGGGAGTATTTATACCACAGACGTTGGCACACATCAAAAATCAACTTTCTGCCTCTGAGAGCCTGTTGTTGAACATACAGCAGTGTATACTCACAGTTTTTGGCAATAACACAACAACAACAAACCATATACCAGCATATCACTGTGGAAAGTTATTTATTGAGCCCCTATTATATGCTGGGCATAGTTCAAAATGCTTTGTAAATATTTTCCATTCATTCAATAATGCTGATTCATCATTATAAATATTCCAGGTATCATCATTATTTTTATTAGCTAAGATTTTTTTTGGATATTTGCTGTATGCCTGGCATTCTTCTAAGACCTTCACATGTATTCACAGCTTAATCTCTAGGATAAACCTTTGAAGGAGGTTCCATTATTATCTTCAATTTACAGATGAGGAAATCGAGGAAGTTAGAAATGAAATAATTTTCCAGGTTCACAGAACTGGTAGTTTGTACATCGATATTAGACCCCCACCCCCCAACAACCTGGCCCTGGAGCCTGAGCTCTTAACCACTAAACTCTACTGCCTTTCCATGGCTGTAGGCATCATGAATGTAACAGTGAAGAGGCAAAGTCCCTGCCTTTCGAGGCTACATTCTCATGGATGGGGTATGGGGAGAGATATATTTATCAATAAACACATAAATATGTAGATATCAGATAGTGATAATTGCCATGAAATAAAAATAAAGCAAGGTAAGGGTAATAGAAAACACTGAAGTTGGGAGGGCGCATTTCTGTATTTATTTGATTTTTTTTTTTTTTTTTTTGAGACAGAGTCTCGCTCTGTCACCCAGGCTGGAGTGCAGTGGCCGGATCTCAGCTCACTGATTTTTAACTTACTATTATCCCATTTTACAGAAGAGGAAACCGAAGCTCAGAGAGGTTAAAACCACACCTACGGATATACAGCTAATAAGTGGCTGAACTGGGATTGGCACCTACAGTACCCTGGTTCCCAAGTCTGTGCATATTCCCTCTACATCACACACCTGCTTCTCTGCTTCTCTTCGGTTACCAGTCCTTTGATTCAAGCTTGATTTCATGTGCAGAGTCAGCTCAGCTGGAATCTGCCTTGTGTCCATACTCCTTTGTTTCTCTGCCCCTCCACAGCCATATGAGAGAATAAACAGATGTTCAGTTCACAGTGATGCTGCAGCCTGCAGGAGTGAGTGTAATGTCTGAAATGTGGAGCCAACCACATGGCCCTTCTCCACGTTGGTCAGTGAGGGGGCTTTGTCAGTGAAAACAGACTTATTGTGGCTAATATAGGTTGCAGGTGGGAAAGGACAGGGACTGACAAAGAGTTCAACTGGATTCCATTATCACTCAAAACAAGCTCAGTGAATAGGCATTGCAGGGGTTTGTGGGAGCTGCTCTTTAAAGCACCCTGCATTGCCCCACTGGAAGTACTGTATTTAATGTCAACTTGCTTTGACCTTTAGTTTTGGTGGCATTTACTAATTCTATGAAAGCAGCCATTTCTCATGATCCCTGCAGCTTAACAGAAATTCAGACCGTTAGTTAAACCCAGACCCAATCCATGCAGAAGGCAAAGTCTTTAAAATGTGTCCTCACAACCTAGGGAAAGATACGGGATGACCTCCACTATTTTGGTTCATTTAAATTTCTAACACCAGGGGAATCAGAAGGGAGTGGCATTTTAATAACAGATCAAAGCATCAGTTTGAAATCTTTTGTGAAACCAACAAAAGCCAGCATTTTCAAAGTGGGCCTGACTCTTGGATGGAAGAAAGCTCCCTGAATACAAATATTTCAGGGTTCTTTATCACTCAGTGATAGCCATCTCTTGTATCAGTTCCATTGCTACTGTAACAAATTATCACAAATTTAGCAGCTTAAAACAACACTCATTCATAATCTCATAGTTCAGGCATAAGTCCAGGTGGGCTCAGCAGCATTCTCTGCTCATGGTCTCACAATGCCAAAGTCAAGGTGTTGACCAGGTGGGACTCTTTTCCGGAGGCTTGTGGGTGGGGCAGGAAGCGGAATCTGCTTCCAGTCTCATTCAGACTGTTAGCAGAATTCAGTGTTTTGGGTAGTAGGAGCAAGGTCCCAGTTTCCTTCCTGGCTGTCAGCCTGGGGTTGTTTTCACTTCTGGAGGGCACCATATTTCCTTCTTCTTCAAATCAGCGATGGCAGGTCAAGAATCCTTCTCACATTTTGAATCTCTTTGATGTTTCTGCCACATTTCTCCTGCTTCCAGTCAGAGAAAGTTGCCTGCTTTTGAGTTCTCTATGATTAGATTGGATCCACCTAGATAATCTAGGCTACCATCTGTGTCTTAAAGTTTGTAACCTTAATTACATCTGCAAGTCCCTTTTGTCATGAGATGTAACATGTTCACAATCCCTGAGGATTGAAACATGGACTTTGGGGTGGGGGAGGATTCTGCCTACCAAACTTGTATCTCCTTGACCCCAGTGGAGCTCAGATACCTGGCTCACAGGATTCTGTAGGGAGTATTTGTGAAAGTAGCTTGAAAGCTAAAAGTACAACTGTGAGGTGTGAGACCCGTCTTAGAGGTGAGAATAAACATATGTATAGTTAGATCAACCAATTTTGTGTGAAAATGAATGTTTACAATTATGATTTTTCTACCTCTTAATATTATAATAGCTCCTGTAAGGACATTTACTCACACATTCTTTTCATAGTGTGTCTGGAATTGGTGGGTTCTTGGTCTCGCTGACTTCAAGAATGAAGCCACGGACCCTTGTGGTGAGTGTTACAGTTCTTAAATGATGGTGTGTCCGGAGTTTGTTCCTTCAGATGTTAAGATAGGTCTGGAGTTTCTCCCTTCTGGTGGGTTCGTGGTCTCGCTGACTTCAGGAGTGAAGCTGCAGACCTTCAGGGTGAGTGTTACAGCTAATACAGGTGGCACCGACCCAAAGAGTGAGCAGCAGCAAGATTTATTGCAAAGAGCGAAAGAACAAAACTTCCACAGCATAAAAAGAGACCTCAGTGGGTTGCCCCCACTGGCGCCAGCGGCCTGATTTTATTCCCTTATCTGGCCCTACCAACATCCTGCTGATTGGTCCATTTTACAGAGAGCCGATTGGTCCTTTTTGACAGGGTGCTGATTGGTTTGTTTAAAATCCTCTAGCCAGACATAAAAGTTCTCCAAGTCCTCACCAGATTAACTAGACACAGAGCACTGATTGGTGCTTTTACAAACCTTGAGCTAGACACAGGGTGCTGATTGGTGTGTTTACAAACCTTAAGCTAGACAGAGTGCTGATTGGTATATTTACAATCCTTTAGCTAGACATAAAGGTTCTCCAAGTCCCCACCAGATTAGCTAGGTACAGAGGGCTGATTGGTGCATCCACGAACCCCCCCCCCCCCCCCCCCCCAACTAGGCACAGAGTCCTGATTGATGCATATACAATCCTCCAGCTAGACATAAAAGTTCTCAAAGTCCCTACCCAACTCAGGAGCCCAGCTGGCCTCGCCTAGTTGATCCTACACACCAGGGCCAAGGGCGGAGCTGCCTGCCAGTCCCGCGCCGCCCCCCTGCACTCCTCAGCCCTTAGGCGGTGGATGGGACCACGAGACTGGGTGGCGCGGAGCAGGGGGCGGCACCCATCGGGGAGGCTCGGGCTGTGCAGGAGCCCACTGGTGGGGCGGGGGCTCCGGCATGGAGAGCTGCAGGTCCTGAGCCCTGCCCCGTGGGTAGGTGGCTGAGGCCCAGCGAGAATTCGAGCACGGTGTGGCCTGGCCGGCCCTGCTGGGTGCTGGCCTCTGCAGCTGCTGGCCCGGGTGCTAAGCCCCTCACTGCCTGGGGCCGGTGGTGCCCACTGGCTGCTCTGAGTGCGGGGCCCACCGAGCCCACACCAACCCAGAACTCACGCTAGCCCGCAGGCGCCTTGCACAACCTGGGTTCCCGCGCCTCTCCGTCCACACCTCCCTGCAAGTAGAGGGAACTGCCTCTGGCCTCGGCCAGCCCAGAGAGGAGCTCCCACAGTGCAGTGACAGGCTGAAAGGCTCCTTAAGTGCTGCCAGAGTGGGCGCCTAGGCCGAGGAGGCACCTAGAGCGAGCAAGGGCTGCTAGCACAATGTCACCTCTCAATAGTATTAATTGACCACTTATGATGTGCCTGGCACAATTCTAAGTACTGAGAATTAGCAGTACAGAAAATTCCTCCTCTCATGAAACTTATATTCCAATATTGGAAAACACAAGATAAATTATACCATATATCAGAAAATTAAAAATATTATGAAAGAACATACAAGAGGAGGGAGAAAGGGAGTAGCCTTCTGGGATAGGAGTAGGTTGTAGCTTTAAATAAGGGTGGTCAGGTAAGGCCTCACTGGGAAGGTGACCTTTGAGCAGAGGCTGGAAGGAGAGGTAAACAAGGCAGAAGGAAGTGCAGAAGATAGTTAGAAAGATGGGCATTGTCTGTATGTGTATAGTGTTTTGTTTTTGCTTTTGCCACGAGAGTGGAGGAGTTCTTAAGAGTAAATTCAGATATGGAATAGAAGAACGCTGATAAATGAGTTCCGAGGTACTCCACAATTAGAAGGCAAGGAGACAAGGAGGTGCCAGCAAGGGATGGTGAGAGTGAGCAGCTGGTCAAGCTGGACACTATCAGGAGAGGGCAATGTTCTAAGACAGTGTTTCCAGGGGAAGGGCTTGTTCATCCGTGTTAAATGTTGCTCATGGGTCAAGCAAGATGAGAATGGATAATTGACCTTTGGATTTAATAATTTGAGGTTTCTAGTTTCTGTGTCATGGAAATCACATTCTAATTGGAGAATCTCCAGAGAAAATGGGAGAAGATTTGAAGATAGCAGTAAGTGTAGACCACTCAGGAGTTCTGAAGAGGAGCAAAGAAGTGGGGAAATACCTGGAGGGCCACGTGTGGATAAGAGATTTTTTTCAAGATCAGATAGCATATTTGTGTGCTGATGAGAATGAGGAAGTAGAGGAAAAATAGATGAGTAGGAGACAGAATGGTCATTTCTTTGGCCTGAAGGAGATGGGGTCTGGAGTAGAGGTTGGCCTTGAATGGCAGGACAGACAATACATCCATGGTAATAGGAGTCAAGGCAGAGCATAGTGGCCTAGATGCAGGTATTGGGGTAGATGTAGAGGTGAACATGTGTGGACGTGCTTTTCTGGTGGCTTCTATTTTCTCAGGAAAATAGAAAGGAATGTCATCAGGGGAGGCTTAGGGAAGGGAAATAGATTAAAGAGATGACCCTCTTGTGATGTGGCCACTGATGAACAGGAGCTGAGACCCGAAGACCTATCTCAAAAGACAATGAACAGGCTGGGCATGGTGACTCATGCCTGTAATCCCAACACTTTGGGAGGCTAAGGTGAGTGGATCACTTGAGGTCAGGAGTTCAAGACCAACCTGGCCCACATGGTGAAACTCCATTTCTACTAAAAATACAGAAATTAGCCAGGCATGGTGCTCATGGGAGGTTGAGGCAGGAGAAATATGGGGTCTAGCAGCCACCCCACCTGAGGAAAATCTCCCCTCTTTGCCAAACAATTAGGGGATCTAAGATTGACTTGTAGAAAGAGAGCTAGTAATAGTCCTTATGGTTGTTTCTTACCAAATACCTGTTTAATCAGCACAATTAATCTGTTACCTAAATTAGTACACACAACAACCCATGAAATTAGCAATTGCTGTCCTAATTTTATGCCCATTTACAGAGAAAACTGAGATTCAGGGTGTTTCAAAAATTTATTCAAATTCTTACAATTAGTGTATCAGCTGTGATCAGATTAGGCTGTCCAGAGGTGGTTTGGTGGCTTTGCTTCCTGAGGTCCTTGGAACCCAGGCTCCTTGTATCTCTTCATCTTGTATGTGGCCTTTATTCACCCGTTACCTCATGGTCCAAGATGGCTGCTCAAGATGCAGTCATCATGTCCCCTAACCATTCTGCAAGGAGGAATAGATGAAGAAGGGAAAAGACATTTCACCTGTCTTTGGGGAAGGTTTCTGGAAACTTCAATTTGGCATTCTGTATACATCTTTTTGGCCTGAGATTAGTTCCATGACCACCTTTGGCCACATATGATGCAGAGAAATGTAAATTTTATTTTGGATGGCATAGTCCCAACTAAATTTCCATTATAATGCACTAATGTATGGAGATTCCCTACTCAGGGGACTTGTATTTTCTGTCAGTGTCATTACACTTAACCACTTAACTGCCTTGCCTTCTCACTTCTCCCTGATTCCCAATGCTCATGTCTTAGAATGTGCTTCTCTCTTCCTATTCACTAACTGTCGAGTCCCAGAATCCAGTAAAAAATTTGTCATTGCCTTTTGAGGGAGATAACAGTTCAGTAAAATGAGCAAGAACTTTGAAGCCAAATAGCCTTGGCTTCAAATCTAGGCTTTAGTACCTACTGGCTCTATTAATGTGTGCAAGATACTTAAATCCTCCAACCTCCTGTTGCCTGCCGATTGATAAAATTAAACCTAATTTACAAGGCTGTGGAGAGAATGAAGTGAGGTAATATATATGACTGTATTTGACATCTGTGGTTTCTCGAGGCATCTATGTCCCTCTTTTCCCTGGTGATCTAGTTAATGGAGAGACCCAGTGAATCCAGAGACCCTCCGTGATGGGCATTTGCTGATTGCTAACTAGCATCCTGCCCCTCCTCTGTCTGCCTAACAGCATCCAGATTTTGGATTCTGTCGGATTACAATCTCTCTCCACCATTGTGTAGTAGCCATGGAATCTGGAGGGGGTTGACACCCTCTCCTGCCCCTTACCAGGTCTGGGGGAGACTTTGAATGATGAAAGTGTCTTTGAGAGCAGAAGGGCAATGTTATACTTTCACATTCAAGTTTCTCTCAGGCATTTAAAACATCATCGGAGTAATTGATTGAGTAGTTGATTGAATGGGTCTTGGGGAAACACTGGGTTTGTGGAGGGAATTTCCAGGTCAAAGCTGTGTCTGACACTGTTGTGAATGAGCCAGCAGTGGAGCCAGTCAACCGCGGCCGCTGTGGCCTGGTGATTATCACGTTGGTATGTTCCAATATGACAGCTGGGAATCTCACCAGCCAGACCCACCTGATCACCAAAGGAGTGTTTCTATTCTCATCATCTTTTGGGACTGTGGCTGGCATCAAGCATTGGAACAGAAAGCACTTCTCAGACATCTGCCTTTTATTAGTGAAGTCCATTCCTGTTATGAAGGCTTATTCTTCTCATGGCAGAGAAATGATGTCTTTTACAAAGGTTGTTTGCCTATCTTTGCTCTGCCTGCAGGCTTTATAGAGTTCTGGATTCATAATAGAGGCCTTTTGAATATGCCAGGTAATGCTTGGTTTAAAGAATCTTACCTTAGCTCCTGGTCTGGGAGCTGTGGTCTAGAAGCAGACCTGCCTTAGACTTTCAGCAGATGGAAGAAAAGAAGGAAACTAATTGTGATTGTGCACTGGCTCCATCATGACCTTGGACAAGTCACTTTATCTCTTCAAGTGTGCTTTTGTTTTGTGAAATGAGGGAAGTAAGACCTCCCCTTCAGTATTTTGGGGAGGCATAAATGAGATATGTGTTTAATGTCTGGCACTTAGTAAAGACTTCATCAAATACTGGCAATGATTATTATCAAACTTATGAGCACAATGGTTGGCATAAAGCCACCCTTCCATGAATGTTGGCTATTATTATTATTATTACTGTTCATATTATTATTTTAAAGACTATTTGTGCAGCAGTTTTAGTTAGGTTCATGGCAAAACCGACCGGAAGGTCTAGAGCCTGTAACCCTCCTTGTCCCCACGTATACACAGCTTCCCCTACTACCAATATCCCACACTACAGTGGTACATTTTTTACAAAAATGAACCTATATCGACCCATTATTATCACATAAGTCCATAGTTTTTGTTAGCGTTCACTCTTGGTGTTGTGCATTCTACAGATTTGACAGGTATATAATTACATGTATCTGCCATTATAATATCAAGCAGAATTCTTTTACTGCTTTAAAAATCCTCTGTGCTCCTTCTACTCACTCTTCCCTCCCCTCAACACCTGACAACAACTGATCCTTTCCACCTTTTTCAGAATGTCATATTGTTTGAATCATACAGCATGTAGCCTTTCCAGATTGACTTCTTTCACTTAGTAATATGCATTTAAATTTTCTCCATGTCTTTTCATGGCTTGATAGCTTTTTAAAAAACTTCTGAATAATATTATCATTGTTTGGATGCACCATAGTTTAACCATTCACCCACTGAATGACATTTTGGTTGGTTACAAGTTTTGGCAATCACGAATAAAGCTAATATAAATATCTATGAGCAGGTTTTTGTGTGAACATATGTTTTTAATTCATTTGAGTAAATATCAATGATCACGACTGTCAGATTATATGGTAAGTATATTTAATTTTGCAAGAAATTGCTAAACTATTTTCCAAAGTGACTGTACCATTTTTCATTTCCACCAGCGCTGAATGAAAGTTCCTGTTGCTCCATATCCTCACAACATTTGGTATTGTCAGTGTTGTAGATTTTGTCATTGTAGTAGGTGGTATCTCATTGTTGCTTTAATTTGCATTGTTGCTCTAATTACGTATGATTTGGGGCATCTTTTCATATGCTTATTTGTCACCTGTATATCTTCTTTGGCATGGTGTCTATTCAGGTCTTTTGCCTATTTTTTAATCAAGATGTTGGTTTTCTTATTGTTGAGTTTTAAGGGAGTTTTGTATATTTTGGATAACAGCACTTTATCAGATATGTCTTTTGCAAATATTTTCTCCCAGTCTGTGGCTTGTCTTCTCATTATCCTGACAATATCTTTTGCAAAGCAGAAGTTTTTAATTTTAATGAAGTCCAGCTTATCAATTATCTCTTTCATGGACTGTGGCTTGGTGTTGGACCTAAAAAATTATCACCACATTTAGGGTCATCTAGGTTTTCTCCTATGCTATCTTGTGTTTTATGGTTTTGCATTTTACAGTCATGTCTGTGATCCATTTTGAGTTAAATGCAGGAAAAGCTTTTTTTTGAGTGGTATAAGGTATGGCTAGATTTTTTTTTTTTTTTTTTTTTTTTTTTTGCATTTGGATGTCTAATTGTTCCAGCACCATATGTTGAAAAGACTACCTTTTATCCATTGTATTGCCTTTGCTCCTTTGTCAAACATCAGTTGACCATGTTTATGTGCACTTATTTCTAGCTTTTCTATTATGTTTCATTGATATATTTGTCTATTCTTGGACCAACATCACACTGTCTTGATTACTGTAGCTTTGTAGTAGGTCTTGGAGTTCAGTAGTGTCAGTCCGCTGAATTTCTTCTTCTATATTGCATTGGCTATTCTGGGTCTTTAGCATCTCTATATAAAGTTTAGAACATAATTGTTGATATCCACAAAATAACTTGCTGAGATTTTGTTTAGGATTGTGTTGAATCTGTAGATCAAGTGGGAAAGAACTGATGCTTTAAGAATATTTTATCTTCCTATCCCTGAATATAGAATCTCTCTCCATGTATGTAGGTCTTTGATTTCTTTCATCACAGTTTTGTAGTTTTCCTCGTATAAATCTTATACCTATATTTTTAGATCTATACAGAAGTATGTATCTTAGATTATACATAAGTGTTTTATTTGGGGTAGTACTAATGTAAATGGTAATGTGTTACTAATTTCAACTTCCATTTGCTGGCATATAGGAAAGTGATTGAATTTTGTATATTAACTTTGTATCCTACAACCTTACTGTAATCTTTTATTAGTTCCAGGAGATTTTTGTTGTTATTGTTGTTGATCCTTTAGGATTTTCTACATAGACAATCATGTAATCTACAAATAAAGATAGTTTTATTTCTTTCATCCCAATATGTATGCCATTTATTTCATTTTCTTGTCCTATTGCATTACTAAAACTTACAGTATGATGTTGAAAGAGTGTTTAGACGGGACATCTTGCCTTCATCCTGATTTTAGTGTGAAAGTTTCTAGTTTCACCATTAAATATTATGTTAACTCTATTTTTAATTGATGTTCTTAATCAGATTGAGTAAATTTCCCTCTATTCCTAATTTGCTGAGCATTTTTTCTTTTATCATGAATTAGTGTTGGATTTTGTCAATGCTTTTTCTGTATCTACTGATATGATTTGTGATTTTTCCTCTTTAGCCTGTGATAAATACATTAATTGATTTTTAAATATGGAAACAGACTTGCATACCTGAAATAAGTCCCACTGGTTTCAGTGCATAATTCTTTTTATTCATTGTTGGATTCCATTTGCTAATATTATGTTGATAATTTTTATATTTATTTTCATGAAAGATATTGGTCTATAGTTTTCTTTTCTTGTTCTGTCTTTGGTTTTGGTATTAGGCTTTGCTAGCCACATAGAATAAGTTAGGAAATATTCCTTCTGATTCTATCTTCTGGTAGATACTGCAGAGAATTGGTGTATTTTCTTCCTTAGATGTTTGGTAGGATTTACCAATGAACCCATCTGGACCTAGTGCCTTCTTTTTTTAAAGATTATCAGATATTAATTGTTTCTTTAATAGATACAGGCCTATTTAAGTTTTTAATTTATTCTTGTGTGAGTTTTGGCAGATTGTTTCTTCCACAAAATTGGCCCATTTTATCTAGGTTATCAAATTTGTGAGTATGGAATTGTTCCTACTTTTCCTTTATTATCATTTTAATGTCTATTATATCTGTAGTGATGTTCCCTCTTTCATTTCTGATATTAGTAATTTGTGTCATTTCCCCTTTTTTTCTTAGCCTGTCTAGAGGCTTGTCAATTTTATTGACCTTTTCTAAGAACTGGCTTTTGGTTTCATTGATTTTTCTCTATTGATTTCTTGTTTTCAATTTCATTGATTCTTTTGCCTTTATTTTTATTATTCCTTTTTTCTGTTTACTTTGTGTTTAATTTATTCTCCTCATTCTAGTTTCTTGACGTGGAAGATCAGATTATTGATTTCTGATCTTTATTTTTTCTAATATATGCATTAAATGCTGTACATTTCCCTCTAAGCACTGTTTTTGTTACATCTTACAAATTTTATTAAGTTACATTTTCACTTTTATTTAGTTCAAATATATATATATGTATTTTCTTGTTTTGTTTTGTTTTTTGAGACCGAGTCTGGTTCTGTCGCCCAGGCTGGAGTGCAGTGGCAGGATCTCAGCTCACTGCAAGCTCCACCTCCTGGGTTCACACCATTCTCCTGCCTCAGCCTCCCGAGTAGCTTGGACTACAAGCGCCCACCACCACGTCCAGCTATAATTTTTTGTATATTTTAGTAGAGATGGGGTTTCACCGTGTTAGCCAGGATGGTCTCGATCTCCTGACCTCATGATTCGCCCACCTCAGCCTCCCAAAGTGCTGGGATTACAGGCGTGAGCCACCACGCCCAGGCTTTTTCTTTTTGCTTTTGGAAACAGAGTCTCACTCAGTCGCCCACGTTGGAGTGTGGTGGTGCGATCTCGGCTCACTGCAAGCTCCGCCTCCCAGGTTCAGGCCGTTCTCTTGCCTCAGCCTCCCCAGTAGTTGGGACTACAGGCACCTGCCACTACGCCCAGCTAATTTTTTTGTATTTTTAGTACAGACGGGATTTCACTGTGTTAGCCAGGATGGTCTGTATCTCCTGACCTCGTGATCTGCCCATCTCAGCCTCCCAAAGTGCTGGGATTACAGGCATGAGCCACTGTGCCTGGCCAGTTAAAAATATTTTTAAATTTCTCTTGAAAATTTCTTCTTTGGCCCATGTGTTATTTAGAAGTGTGCTACTTAGTCTCCAAGTGTTTTGGAATTTTCCACCTATCTTTCTGTTATTGATTTTTAGTTTAATTAAATCATAGATCATGATGATCTGAGAGTAGATATTGTATAACATGTATTCTTTTAAATTTGTTAAGGTGTGTTTTATGGCCCAGAATGTGGTGCATCTTGATGTATGTTCCATGTGAGCTTGGTAAGAATGTGTACTCTACTGTTGTTGGATAAGGTAGTCTATAGATGACAATTAATATCCAGACAATTCATGGATCTGTTGAGTTCAGCTGTGTTCTTATGATTTCCTGTCTATTGGACCTGTCCATTTCTGGTAAAAGGGTTTTTAAGTCTCCAGATATAATAGTGAATTCATCTATTTCTCTTTGCATTTTTATCAGTTTTTACCTAATGCATTTTGATGTTTTATTGTTATATGCATATACATGAAGGTTTATCACATCTTCCTGGAGAAATGACCTCTTCATCATTATGTAATGCACCTCTATTCTTGTTAACTTTCCTTGCTCTGAAGTCTGCTCTGACTGATTTTATATTGAAATTATAGCTACTCCATCTCTATTTTGATTACTGTTAGTGTGGTATATGTTTCTCCATCCCTTTACTTTTAATTTATACGTGTCATTATATTTATAGTGGGTTTCCTGCAGATATCTCATAGTTGGGTCTTGAATTTTTTAATCCACTCTGACAATCTCTGTCTTTTAATTGATGTATTTAAATCATTGGTGTTTAAAGAAATTATTGATATAGTCAGATTAATATTTACCATATTCATAACTATTTTCTATTGCCCTTTTAATTTTTTCCTACTTTTTATTTTCCACCCTTTTTCTGCACTTTGTGGTTTTAACTGAGCATTTTTTATAATTTAATATGAGCACTTGTATGATTTTTTTCTCCTTTCTTAGCATATTAATCATACTTTCTTCTAAATTTTTTAGTGGTTGCCCTACAGTTTGCGATACACATTTGCAACAAATCAAATTTCACTTTCAAATTACACTCTATTGCTTCAGAGTTTGTGCAGTACCTTACGATAATGAAAAATTGCTGGCCAGGCACAGTGGCTCATGTCTGTAATCCCAGCACTTTGGGAGGCCAAGGCAGGTGGGAGGTCAGGAGACCTCCCAATCTCCTAGGTCAGGAGATTGAGACTATCCTGGCTAACATGGTGAAACCCCGTCTCTAATAAAAATACAAAAAAAATTAGCTGGGTGTGGTGGCAGGCACCTATAGTCCCAGGTACTCAGGAGGCTGAGGCAGGAGAATGGCGTGAACCTGGGAGGCAGAGCTTGCAGTGAGCCGAGATCACGCCACTGCACTCCAGCCTGGCCAACAGAGCGAGACTCTCTCAAAAAAAAAAAAAAAAGAATAAGAAAAGAAAAATTGCTGATTCTGCCCTTCTGTGCCTTTTAGCATTGTTGTTCATTTCACTTATACATAAGCTATAGTCATCAAATACATTGTTGCAATTATTATTTTGATCAAACTGTTATCTGTTAGATCAATTAAGAATATGAAAAATAAAAGTTTTTATTTCACCTTCACTATTCCTTCTAAAATACTCTTCATTTCTTTATGTAAATTCAAGTTTCTGACCTCTATCATTTTTCTTCTCTGTGAATAACTTCTTTTAACATTTCTTGCAAGGCAGGTCTAATGGCCACAAATTTCCTCAGTTTTTGTCTGAGAAAGTCTTTATTTTTCCCTACCTTTGAAGGATAATTTCATAAGCTATAAAGTTCTAGGTTGGTGATTTTTTTTTTTCTATCAATACCAAATATTTGTTTTCATTCTCTTGCATACATGGTTTCTGATGGAAGGTTCAACATAATTCTTATCTATAGGTAAGGTGTTTTTTTCTCTCTAGCTTCTTTCAATATTTTTTTCTTTATCTTTGAAATTATGATATTATAGGTGAAGGTTGTTTATTTTATTTTATTTTTTGATATTTATCCTGCTTGGTGTTCTGTGAGATTTCTGGGTCTGTGGTTTGGTGTCTGACATTAATTTGAAGAAATTTCCTGTCATTATTGCTTCAAATATTGTATCTGTTTATTTTTCTTTTTCTTCTCCTTCCTGTATTCCCATTAAATATTTTTTTAAAACACATTTTATAGTTTTCTCACAGTTCTTAGATATTCAATTCCATTTTCAGTCTTTTTTCTGTTTGCTTTTCACTTTTAAAAGTTTCTGTTGGTATGCCTGCAACTTCAGAGATTCTTTCCTCAGTTGTCTCCAGTCTAGTAATAAGCACATCAAAGGCATTCTTCATTTCCGTCACAGTGTTTTTGTTCTGTAGCATTTCTTTTAAAATTCTTTCTCAGAATTTCTGTCTCTCTGCTTACATTATCCATCTATTCCTGAATTCTATTTTTTTATGTGAACCTTAGCATACTTATCACAAATTTTAAAAATATTTCTCTTACGATAATTCCAACATTCCTGCCATGTCTGACTCTGGTTCTGATGCTTGTTTAGTCTCTTCAAATTGTGTTTTTGCCTTTTAGTATACTTTGTAATTTTTTGATAGCTGGTTATGAAGTACAGGGTAAGAGAAATTGCAGTAAATAAGTCTTTGGTAATATAGTGGTAAGGTGTGTGGGAAGGGAAGCATTTTATGGTCTTATGATTAGGTCTCAGTATTTTAGTGTGCCTTAGTTCCTGGACGGTGAATTTCACAAATGCTTCTCAGATTTTCCCTCTCCTTTTGTGGGAAAGAATGGCTACAATGGGCTGTTAGGTATTTCCCTTTCCCCAGATCAGTTGGCTTCTGATTAAATCCTAATAGGTTAGGCTGTGGTAAATAGTATTTTTTGAGTGTGGGCTTCACCAAGAACAGGATGCTCTGGCGTATTTCAAAACGGCTATTTTCCTCCATTCCCTGCTAGCAGCATGAGGGAATTTTCCCTGTGATCTTCACAGTAAGAACCTAGTAGAACTCTTAGAGGTGAAACTCACAAAAGTGTCAGGATCCCACTGTGAATGGTCCCCACCTATCTCGGGAGTTTTATTTCTCAGATTTGTCTACACTGGGCCTCCAGCAATTTGTCAGTTACAGTTCTGGTTTCCCTCCCCTGGCACTGGTTCCCAGAGAGGTTTCTCTTTGTGGTTGTCTGCCCTGTTAAGTTGTGATTTTCTATATTTGCCTATCTGCCTCTTCAATTTGGGGGACAGTGACCTTACTTCTTTGATTAATCTAATAAGAATTATTTTTGTCTGTTTTTTAGTTTATTAAGCCTTTTACTTGTTGTTAGGATGGAGTAATGACTCCTAAGCCCTTACATGCCAGATCAGAAATCTAAGGTCCCCATTATTTTTTCATGTAATCCTCATCACAACCCTGTGAAGTAAATATTGTTAGCTCAGTTTCAAAGATTAAAAAAATAGGCTGAGAAAAGTCACATGACTTGGAAGTGGCAAAACTGGGATCAAACTCATATTTCACTTGCCCAAGGTATCCATTCTCCTTCCAGAGTGCTGGCTGTTCCTATTTATTCAGAGCCAGCTGTCCCTACTCATGCAAAGCCAGATGTCCCTATTCATACAGCACTTTGCCTTTGCCCACCAGTGCTTCATTTGACCAGATTTGGGCTGGTGCTTACCTCGCAGCTCTTTAAATTAAATCTTAGGTGTTTTGACCTGGTGTTGTAAATTGGTGGGTCTTCTGGGGAAATCCAGCTCCTGATCATTCAGTGAACTCTTACCTAAATCTTTTTGAACCCATGACTTTTGCTTCTCCTTAGGGAAAGGAAAAGAATGAAAACTGAAATATGCTCATTTGGTTACTAATAACCCCAGTAAAATGATTTAGGATGGCATAATTTGAAAAGGAGAGCCAAAATATAGCCAAAGGAATACATGTAATTCTCATTAATTTGTGCAGAAAGGAAAAATAGATTTAGAGCCATAAGGCCAGAGTTTGAGTTGAGTCCTGGCTTTGTGCCTTGGTCTGCAAATGAGCCTGAGTCTCAGTTTCTTTATTACTAAATACTCTTTTATATTTGCATCGTGGTTCAGTTAAAAAACACCCATCAACAGTTGTTGAATAAGTTCATGCTCAAAGGAAGCTAAAAGGAAGGATATAAGAGAAATATAATGATGCCTGTCTGCTGGGTAGTTGTGGAGAATGAAAAACTATGTGCTTCTGAGGGTAGTTTTTAACTTTCAGATTTTATTTTATTTTTTTAGTTGTCTTATGAGTCTCTTGAATAAGTTTTTTTATTATTATTATACTTTAAGTTCTAGGGTACATGTGCACAACGTGCAGGTTTGTTACATATGTATAAATGTGTCATGTTGGTGTGCTGTACCCATTAACTCATCATTTACATTAGGTATATCTCCTAATGCTATCCCTCCCCTCTACCCCTTCCCCACAATTGGACCCGGTGTGTGATGTTCCCCTTCCTGTGTCCAAGTGATCTCATTGTTCAATTCTTTTAAAGTCACTTCTGGCCTGCAAAACAGCTGAGGCATCGTCAGCTCACACCCTCTATTTTTGGCTTCTAAATTCTGAGACTGATATTCCATTTCCTGATGTCTTTGGCTACTGCTCAGCTGACCACAGCTTTCTGTTGGTCCAGGAGACTATCTAATTCCATTTGGTTGCAAACTCTAGTTTTCATTTAGCATCTTTCTGCAGAGCTCATCACTTCCCACCTGCAGACCCATCCTGACCAAATGCCCAGGGATCCCTTCCACATCTAATTTCATAATTCGCCTCATCTGGACCTGTTTCACCTTAGAGAAAGCCAGTGCCAAAAGAATGCCTTCCCAATGTCTCAATATTAGCCTATATAAAGGAGATAATGCTTATGCTTGAGCACACAACAATGTAAGATCTCCCACCACCATCTCCAGTGGCGGGAACAGCATAACTTGTCTGCATGGTCGTTGTGAATCCCGCACTGGTCAGATTCAGCTCAGAAACAAAACACTGGAGTCTGCACCTGCAGTGAGTTGTCTCAAGAATGTGGCAGAGGAGGTCAGCTTCTAAGAGACAAATCAAGGAGACTCAGCAAGTAGAAGCACTTGATCAAGCCAGAGGGGGCCCACCCTGAGAAGTGTTTTGACCGTGTGCTGCTGATGAAGACTTAGGAAATATTCAAGTGCAGCTAAGGGTGTGGCCTTAAGCCTGGATTTCACTGCAGCAAACAATTTTTTAGTAACTCTTTGGAAGGAATGTTTTCGTTAAATGGTGAGGCTGCACTGGACCTGGGAAATGAAAATTGGACTGTCAAATCCCACCAGAAAAAACCATGCTGGAGGCACTACATCTAGCAACTATGTGGATGTGGATTTTCACAGAGGCTCTATTGTGGTATAGATTTTCTATAGCCTGAAGGAAGTGTCCCTCAAGAACAGTGCTTCTCAACTGGGGATAATTTTGTTCCTCAGGGGACATTTGGCAATTAACTCTATTATTAGTTTCCTTGAAGAGTAAGTTTTGGCCAGATTTCCTCTCACCCCTCTTCGGTTCCTAATACCCTAGTCTGGATATGTGGGATGGTTGAATAGCCATGTGATGTGGTTGGAATGTTCTTTTCCTCCAATTCTCATATGAAATGTGATCCCCAATGTTGGAGGTGAGCCTAACAGGAGGTATTTGGGTCATACAGGTGGATCCCTCATGAATGGCTTGGTGCCCTCCCCGCAGTAGTGAGTGAGTTCTCACTCTGTGAGTTCATGCTGGTTGTTTAAAAGAGCCTGGCAATCTTTCTTGCTCCCTCTTTCACCATGTGACATGTGTGTCCTCCCTGTGGTTTCTGCCATGGGTAAAAGCTTCCTGAGGCTTCACCAGAAGCTGAGTAGATGCTGGTGCCATGCTTGTACAGCCTGCAGAACCATGAGCCAAATAAAACTATTTTCTTTATAAACTACCCAGTCTCAGGTATTCCTTTATAACAACGCAAAGCAGACTAATACACCATGGATCAGAAAGAAGCTATAAAACCCTCTAGAAAGGAATTAACAAAGGATGACAGGGGTACAAAATGATGGAAAGGTGCCCCATGGAACAGGTTTCTTATTTTGATTCATTCCTTCCATCTCCATCTCTTTCTTCCCTCAAACAGTTACTGAAGACCTACTATATGCCAAGCACTGTGCAGAGCACTGAGAATATAAGGATGAATGACACAATCCCTACTCTTTAGGAAGTCACAGTCTAGTGGGAAAGACAGACTTGTAAACCAGTAGTTAGACCCTGTGGTAGTACTTCGTTAGAAATATAAATAAAAGATTTTGAGAGTGACTACTGAAGGAGTTCATATTAGTTTTCTATTGCTACTGTAACATATTTTTGGATATTTAGTGGCTTAAAACACCGCAAACTTATTTCCTTACCATTCTGAAAGCCACGCTCTGAAATTAGTTTCTCTAGATTAAAGTCAAAGTGCCAGCAGGGCTGGTTCCTTCTGGAGGCACTGGAGGAGAATCTGTTTCGTTGCCTTTTTTGCTTGTGGAAGACTACCCGTCTTCCTTGGCTCATGACCCTTTCCTTGCATCCCTCCAGCTCTTGCTTATGTCATCATACGCCTACTTCTTCTATAGTCAAATATCCCCCTGTTCCCTCTTATAAGAAGTCTTTGATTACATTTAAGGCCCATCTGATCTAGGCTAATCTTCCAATCTCAAGATCCTCGACTCAAATCACATCAACAAAGTCTCTTTTTAGCATAAAGGTGACATTCACAGGTACTGAAAATTAGCACCTCTGTATCTTTAGGAGGCATCATCCAACCTACCACAGAGTTTTAGAATGAGGATAGGGCATTTGGGCTGTGTCTTGAGGGATGAGTAGGAGTTTTTCCAGTACTTTTCTTCTTCTTCTTCTTCGTCTCTTTTTTTTTTTGAGACAGAGTCTCACTCTGTCGCCCAGGCTGGAGTGCGCAGTGGTGCGATCTCAGCTCACTGCAACCTCTACCTCCCGGGTTCAAATGATTCTCCTGCCTCAGCCTCCCGAGTAGGTGGGATTACAGGCACGTGCCACCAAGCCCGGCTAATTTTTGTATTTTTGGTAGAAACGGCTTTCACCATGTTGGCCAGGCTAGTCTTGATCTCCTGACCTCGTGATGCACCCGCCTTGGCCTCCCAAAGTGCTGGGATTACAGATGTGAGCCACTGCACCCAGTTGGCAATTTTCTAGGCTGAGAGAGTATGATCTTACCTGTTCAGAGACTTGTAAGATATTCAAAGTAATCCTGTAGTTACTTTGTGCAGAAGTTGAAGCTGGTGAAAGTGGCAAGGCCAGCGCACAAAGAGCCTTGAATGCCAGACCTTGAGGTTTGAATCTGGTTTTATTCACAACAGAGCTTATTATACAAGGAATGGAGTAGGCTGTTGATAAAGTCAAGTGGAGAGATGATGAGGCCTTAATAAGGGTAGAGACATCGGCATTCCTCGACTCTCCAATACCAAACCATGCTGAGTGTTCTTAACTCCCGTCCTCATTTCTGTGTCCTAGTTTAGGCCACCTCATCTCAGTGATTACTCAAGACTTCATAATCCTCCGATTTGCTGCTATCTGATCAATTCCTCAAGCTGCAGCCAAAGTGATCATCTAAAACACAAGGCTGATCATGCCACTGCCTGCCTAGTCGTGAATGACTCCCATGTCCCAGGTCAGGACATACATGACCCTCCAGCATCTGGGCCCTGCTCACCTCTCCAGTCTCACTACTGTGCTTTGCTTCGTCATTGTTCCCAAATGAGTCATAGTACAGTACTTAGCCAGTTGCTGACTCAGAAGATCCCCATCTCAGGAGACTTTAAACCTTCATATGAGCCCAGGTCACCATTTCCAACTCCTTCTCCTTATGGGAGTGCTTTTTGTTCCCTTGGCGTCCGTGCTTATCAGTTTGACCTTGACCAGAATGACTCTAATTCACCCCAAGGGGATCTAGTAATGTTCAATCTCAGAGAAAGGGATAGTATCCTAGTCAGGGCTCTAAGATGGCCCTCAAGCCTCACCTTCCCCATGACTGTCCACCCTACCCTCGCCCAGGTCAATTCCCTTATCATCCCTTCTCCTTGAGGGTGGCTAGACTCTGTAAATATGATGGGGTAGCTCTCCCATGAGCAGGTTATGAATCAGTTGACTAAGTTAATCAAAAGGGAGAGTTTCTTAGAGGGGCCTGACTTCATCAGAGGAGGCTTTAAAATAAGTCAGAGAGATAGTCCCCTGCTGCCCTAAGGAGGAATAATGAGAGGCCCTGTGGGAATGACAGGGATATGGAATGAAACTGCAGGTCGCTACTAGAAGCTGAGAGTAGAGATTTAGCAAGAGAATTAGAGATTTAGCAAGAGAATGAGGACATCAGTCCTCCGACCTCAAGAAACTGAATTCTGTGAAAAACCATGTGAGTTTGGAAGAGGACTTGGAACCCCAGAAAGGAATGCAGCCTGGCCAGTACCTTGATTTCAGCCCCTTTGCAGAGAACCTAGCTCAGTCATGTCTGGACTGCTAAGCTACAGAAACCATAATATAGTCAATAGGAGTTGTTTTAAGCTAAATTTTGGGTGACTTTTTCTGTAGCAATTGAAAACTACTTATAAGTGAGGGTTATACAGGGGTCCCTTCCCACCAACAGACCCCCATGCTTCTTATTCAGATTCATTCCTACCCAGAGCTCTGCACACCAAGAGGACCTGGGAGAGACATCAAGACCCAAAGACATTTTCATTGCTTCCTCCTGGTTTTAGAGTTACATAATCAAGAGGGGTGATTTCAGAAGAGATTTTTCTCCAATACAGTTCTGTGTGGAAAGGACATGCTGGCTCCACCTACACGGAGAAGCAACGCTAAGTTGCTGATTTAGGAAAAATCAAGTTCTTCCTCACCAAACATTGTATCATATATGGCTAAGAGTGAGATAAAGTGTAGCAGAAACTTGGGAATATGGTTTTAAGTGGTCTGCAAAGCGTGGTCCCCAGACAACAGCAACAGCTGGGAACTTGTCAGAAATGTGCATTCTTGGGTCCCTTCCCAGAGCTCCTGAATCAGAAATGGTGTTTTAAATAGCCCTCCAGGTGATTCTGAGGTACAATAAACTTTGAAACCACTGACTTAGACAAATAAGTCGGCTATGCAAATGATGTATAGCAGTATTTTCTAAGTGAATCCCTCTAAAAAAAAAAAAAAACAAAAAACACAGTAACAAGGGATGCAGAGCCCATACAAGGCTCAGACTTGCTCACACTGTCCACACTTGTGATCAGCTACCCTCAGGCTCTCACAGGCTTTGGTGACATGAAGGTCAGAGAACCTGTGATGTTAGCTGTCAGGGTCACTTTGGGATTTATTTAATCCCAGCCTAATCCCATCCTCATGAAGCCCGCCTGCCACATAGTTGATATTTGATAAATACTTGTGGAATGCATGATAAGGTGGGACTTTAAAAAAACCATCCCTTGTTTCGGCCCTGGAATTGGAGTCCTCTTCCCAGGTCCACTCAAGGATAAATCCACCCTCATTAAAGAGAGAGGATAATTCTCTAATCTGGAGAGGTATGGTACATAGTGAATGGTGCCTTGGCATGAGGAAAGAAGCCATGGAGCAGAGGAAAGTACCATTCAAGAGCCTGCAGAGTCCCTCTCTGCCACCTCCAGCCCCAATTTAGCAACTGTGTTCAGGCTTCTGGAACGGATCTAGCACCTATGCTAGGTCTCAGTCAAAACCCTTGACACCCCCTATAGGGAGCCTAGGACAAGAAACTTCATATTGGCATAAAAGAGAAAACACTCTGCATTAATGCGCATGACAACAAATGGACAGGTTAATGACCATTTCTGGGCAGTAAAGGTTGCCCTGGGGCAAACTGGTACTAGCCCACATTCCAAGAACACAAGGTACTTTTTCAGCCTGGTCAACCAGATTGTAATTCCTTCTGTACCACACGTTATTATGTGATTCTTGTTGCCTTGGAAAGCTCAGATGATTAAAAGGGTTTGTTTGCCATTTCCAAGAATCCCTCTTGCAATTTAAATGATTCATGCACCCCAGTTTTACAAAAAGGAAAACAAACTCATTGTTATTTGCTCTGGTAAAGCCCTCAAGTGTTCAGCTTATTATTTTGTTACCTGGTAATGGGGGGTAGGGTGCTGTTATTTCTAATTCTCTAATCTTTTCATGGGGGAATTCTTATGGGATAATAAAAATTCCTTATTTTATTAACAAAGAAACAGCTGCTGTTTTCATCTTTTCTCCTTTTTTGGGAGGGTGGAAAGGGGAGATACTTACTGTCACATGCTAGTATTCTCTGCCACCTAGCAAGTTCAGAAGACCTGAGCAAAAAAGAAGTCAGAGTGATAAGAATATTCCTTTCTTATCTCTGCACCAGAACAATAACACACTTGTGGTGGAGACTGCGAGTTCTCCCCCAGCATCCATCCCCTTCTTCTTTTCCTTTTTACAGATTCCTCAGATTTTACCTGCAGTATGCTTATATTTAGGTACAGAAAAATTCCATCATCACAAGAAACCCTCGAGTTGCCTTTTTATAACCACACCTACCTCCCCACTGTCTCTCTAAACCCTGGAAAGCACTGATCTATTTCCCATTTATTTAATTTTGGCATTTCAAGGTGTTATGTTAAATGGAATTATGCAGTATGTAACCTTTTGGGTTTTTTTTTTTCTCAGCATAATTCCCTTGAGATTCATCTAAGTTGTGGCATGTATTAATAATTCCTTTTTTATTGTTGAGCAGTCTTCTGCAGTATGGGTGTACCGCAGTTTGTTTGAAGATTCACTCTTTGGAGAATATCCAGTTGTTTCCAGTTTGAAGCTAGAAACATTTGTGTACAGATTTTTGAGGAACATAAGTATTCATTTATTTGGGACAAATGTCCAAGTGTCCAGCTTCTCGGTTGTATGATTGTTGCATGTTTATGTATAGTTGTTTATGATAATTATTATGTATAGTTTTATAAGAAACTGACCAATTGTTTTCCAGAGTAGACTTAACCATTTTATATTTCTACTAGTAATGTATGAGTGGTCCAATTTCTCTATATCCTCACCAGTATTTGGTATTTCTGCTATTTCTTGTTTTAGTCATTTAGATAAGTATGTAGTGATAACTCCGTGTGGTTTTAATTTTCATTTTTTTAATGGGGAATGATGTGGAAAATTTTTCATGAGCTTATTTGCCATCTGTAAAGCCTTTTCAATGAAATACCTGTTTATGTCTTTTGTTCATTTTCTAATTAGATTGCTCATTTTGGAGACAATGAAAAATGATTTATTGAGTTTCAAGAGCTCTTTATATGCTCTAGATACTGGTCCTTTTTAGGATATGTGGCTGCAGTCCTTCTTTCTTTCTATAACTAAACTATTTGGGTTTATGCTGAGCACATGACTGTCTAGCTAGGGACTACTCTTCTTAATTTTCTTTGCAGCTGAATATAGCCATGTGGCAAATTTCAGGCCAAGGAGATGAGAGTAGAAATGATACATGCAAAGTCTGATCATGTCTAATGAAAACAAAGGCCGCTTTTTCTGAACATCTGTCCTCTACCCATGCTGGGAACATAGACCTTGCAGCCACCCAGCTTCAACGAGGCAGATGGGGATACTGCCTTGGAGTAGGGGTCAGCTGTTAGTAAGTAGTAAGATAGTAAATACTTTAGGCTTGTGGGCCATATGGTCTCTATAGAAATTAGTTAACTTTGTCATTTTAGCACAAAAGCAGCCTTGAGCAATATATAAACAAATGAGCATGGCTTTGTTTATATAAAACTTTATTTACCGAAACAGGTGGTCCACTCACGGGATATAGTTTGCTAACCTTCTAAGGCAAAGCCACAAAATAATAAGAGCTGCATTCCCGAATGGTCACATGGAGTGGAGCTATTCCATCAGCCTGGATAGCTACTCTCCAGGCCAATTCATGAAAAAGAAATTAATTTCTGTTTTTGTAAGTCACTTTATTTTAAAGGCTCTTTGTTGTAGCAGCTCAGCCTCTCCCTATATATTATAAAAATTGGCATTTACTGGGTACTTACTGTGCCCACTGTGAAAAGATGATTCAAAGGTAAATGTTATATGCTCCCTACCCAGACAGAGCTTGCAGTTGACGCTAAGAGAATGATCCCAGTACAGTGAGATGGAGCTGTAACCAAGCTATAAAGAAAGAGAAGGAAAGAAACACTTTACTGAGTGTCTAATATATAGCAGGCATGTTATTGTTTTATCTCTGAAGGCTCAGGGAAGTCTATGAAGTATGTTATTACATTTCCATTTTAGAAATTTTTAAAAACCCATGAGTCTCTGCAAAGTTATTTAACTTTCCCAGTGGCATAGGTAAATCTGAACTCTTGAAAAGTATTAACCAAGGATTTATTCATTGCTGACATTCAGAGTCTGACCTGAGTCCTCTCTCTCTGGAGCACAGTGGACCCTTTGCTTCCTCCCCTAGTCCTCCCTGCTAGATAGCACCTCCATCACTATAGTCAACCCAAGGAAGCTCAACAAGCACTTGCCAAGCAGCTTCTATCTGCCCAGCTCCCAAACCAGGTCCAGAAAGGCCAGAGAAATGAAGGAAAGGATTGAACCTTTAAAAGAATGTAGCTTTAGACAATGTGGTTAAAAAAATCCCCTGATCATTTTGTGTCTTGGGAGTGACCAACCACAAAAGACCACACTGCTCTTGTATAATATATTCTAAAACAAGACCAGTTTTCTCAAGACTTTTGTAAGACTTGTGATGATCCCTCGATTGCTTGCCCATATAAAATTTCAAGTTCCCTTCCTTTTCCTTGAGGCATTACTCATTAATGAACATTCTCCCTATTGGAATAACCTGAATAAAATAATCTCCTTTATTGTCTGGTGCTTTTTATGTTACATAACTTTCGCAACGAATCACATAGGATTAGACTTCACCTTTGAATCCTCATTCACTCCATCTAGATAGTGAAGCTTCTCAGAGCCCTGTTTGTTCCCTCCTTCCTTATGACTTGGGGACCCAATGGTGGGCCCAACTCCTGGTCCTGTGCTCTGGACCTCTGGTCTTTTGGTAGCACAGTAAGTATTTGACTTTGATTCTTTTCAAGTACTTGATTTCTGGTACTGGCTTCTCTTGGCTTCTTGGTCTGACAAATCGGTATTCTCTGTAAACAGACTAATGTAAATGTAATAGGTATAATGTAATGTAAACAGATCTTTTCTGTATTGGATAAAAGATGACAAGGAATATGGTTTGTTAGTCTTTTCTGTTTGTCTATTTTTCTGTTTTCAATTCAAATCAATTAAAAACTTGTATCCACTGGGAGGAGAACAGATCTTTGCTATAAACTGGTAAGTTTTGCATTCCTGCATGTGTGTTTGACCTATGACTAACATTTTAGACTTGAAGCTATAAATTTTCTCTGTGTGTGTGTCTGTATGTTTATATGTCTGGAATTTGGAAAGGCCTTTACCTCTCATTGAGTGAGTGTGTGATATTTTCCTACATCTGGATGCTATCACCAAATTAGATGATAAAATCCTTAAAGGAGTTCTATTCTCATTGACTTAGAGGTAAATAAGTGCTTATATAAATTTAATATTCCTAGAATTTCCAGAAATTAAGGAAATCAAAGCTTAAATAGTTTCAATGTGGATAAAAAGAGGTATTCTTATATTAACTAGCTCAGAAATGTTCTGTGAGTTCAAGTTCACATAATTCAAGTAAATATTTGGCAAACAAAACTGGTCTAATAATTTTGATTCAATAAAAACAGCTATACTTTCTCTGAGTTATTAGCATTAAGTGTAACAGAAGCATACACTTTTATTCTACTTGGGGGTAGTCTCTCTAAACCTTATAGGTTCAAATAACTGATCAAATAAGCTAGCATTACTTTGACTTAATGTTTAAGATTATGAAAAACGTAAGTTTGTATTTAACCAAATAGAATCCTTATTCTAAAGACTTTATTTCAACAGTAATTATGTTTTTCAGTATGTGATCTTGAAAATAATTCCCAAGGTCTTTAGGTAAATTAAAATCTTGAACTTCTGCTAAATTGAATTAGACATCATTTCTGAGTAAGATTGAATATTGTAATATTAATTATTAACCATAATTTTAAGTTTATATATGTTTGCCTCTAATTTTTCTACGCTGCAGCGAGGCTATGTATTTTGGGTGTGTTAATGAATGTTTTTACTTTTGCCATTTTGGGACATTATGTTATAAGAGATGCGTATGGTTACAGAAAGTGTGAGCTCTGCTAACCTGCTGCAAAGTGCTGGTGTGTGACAGAGTTCACAGTTACCTGCGTCCTACTTTTCTCTGGGGAATAGAGGTTACTGTGGTTAAAAGTTTTTATCAATATATATGGATGAGATTCCACTAGGAGCAATAGCGGCAAATGAACAACTATATATGCAAGGTAGGCAGGATATGTCTTTGGTTAATGAAAACAGAGAGTAGTTTTGTCTTAAACTAAAATGACTATTTGTTGCAGAGTGAGGAAGAGGAAAGACTAGGACCAAACCTGAATGGATAAAAACACTTATAGAAGGTACAGGGAAAAAAATTTCATCTATTGTTGTCACAGTTAGCTAAGATTTGACGGGTTTGTTTATGAGATTTCAGAAAGAGCTTCAGTATTCTATATTATGCTGATGCAAAGCAAAAATTTGTTTTTAATCTTTGTTAAAGCGACAAAATTTCCTTGGATCATTGGTCTGCTCACAATGTAAGGTTATAAAACGTTATTCTTTACCTTCTGTGTAATCTGCCTAGATAGCAAAGATTCTGTGTCTTAACAGAATAAGCTTTTATGGTTTATGTTGATTTTATTATATCCTTGATGATTTAAGAAAACAAAGGCTTCTCATTTAGAAAAGAGCTAAGATTCTTTACAATCATGCTACCTTCTAGGTTTATTTTTAAAGGTTTTATTGTCATTTTGAAATGAGAAGTAAAACATTATCTCTCAGACACCCATGATCCAATTCCTATCTTAGGTGTTCAAATATAACAGCTTTTGATTTTTGCCTTTACAAAATTGACTCCTAAGAGATGTCTTTTGCACCAAAATGTGTTTTTGAGATTTCCTAGGGGGACCCTAGAAAATCACAAAGGATTTGTTCTTTTACTTTATAAAAAGAGAGAAACTAGAAATAATGAGGTTTATGTGATGTTACCACTGATGAATTTCAAAGCATTGCCAAGTCAGAAGGGATGCAGATGCTTAACCTTTTCTAGGATAAATCTGTGTGGGTAACATTATTAATACAAATATTTCAGAATCATATGCTGTATGGGAAGTTCCTGGATACTTGTCAGTCCTCTCGCTGTCTGTGATACAGTCCTGGTGCTGCTTTGCCTGATGTCAAACAACAACAGTATAGTCATAATTCAATTATTTTGAAGATGTGAACTGCATTGCAATTTACTTATTTAGATTGAATCTAACATCATTTAGGCTCATGGTTTTCAAGTGGATTTTTAAAAATCTATGAAGTTTTATTTACCATTTACCTATGGAGTTTTATTTGATACACAGGTGTTTAAGACCTATTGTAGCCTTGCAGAATCTCTTCACTTGGTATTTCTGATATATTCTTGGTATTTTTTTTTTTAACTATACACCTGGTATTTTCATGGTATATTATATCTCAGGATTATGATATTTTAAATCTGAAGATTTTTTGGTAAAGATAATGTTCATCCATTTTTATAAATTAGATATAATATCCACTTTTCCTTGAAAATACAGTTAATCATTATATTCATAGATATTTTGTCTAAATTTTTTTTGGATTGACTTTTATCTTGTTTTACACAGACACAAATTCCCTTTGCAGTTGCATTATTCTTGTAGAAACTCTCATGGGATCTCTCACCTTTGAAAATTGCAGGTAAGCAATAGATGTGCCAACTCTGTCTTGTCTGGTAGAGATTTAACTGCTTTTCTTCTTAACCCCTGGACAAAACTGGACTGATCTGTCACCTTGACCATAGTGTCCATTTTTACCAAATTTTTAATCCTTTCAATTTTCTTCAATGCCTGGCTGCAATCCTCCAAACTGTTTCAATTTTTCTCCCTCCCACCTTGTTCAGCATCACTGGGAACTAAAAACCTGACTGACCAGATCTCTATCATTACTTTAGGTTACCTTAAAGCTGACTGTTTTCCCTAGGATCTGAAGAAATCTTGCAAGCTGAAGCCTGACAGTTTGGTACAAACCTCTGAGGGCTCACCACTTCAGCAAAACATGCAATAGCCAGAGTTCTCTCTAGACAAATTGTATCTGGACAAATAAGAAAGTCCATTGATATGCTCAGACCATACATACCCTTTTATAAGAGGGAACCAAGACAATGGATGATGCCACCAACAGCATCGACATCCAAGCTTTGGAGCTTGAAGAAACTCAAAGAGTGATGCTTGATAACTGAGAGAGTTTTCTCCACAAACGTCTTGGACTCATTGGACTCATTAACCTTCAGATTCAACTCCCAGCTCTTTCCTTCAATGCCAGTTTTCATGTTAATGCTTCCCTTTTTCCTTTTAGGCATTCCCCTTCAAGAAGCCTGATCTCCAGACCCTAAAACAACTGATATTTGCCACTGACACCCCACAGATGGTTCAGGTGGTTTTACAGGAACGACACTAACAAAGTCCTCTGGAGACCCTTTCTTGGATCTCGCTCCACCTTCTCAGGAGGTTTATGATCACCTCAGAGTTGTTCAGCAATGAGTGACTTTCGCCTTGAACAAAAAGGGGACTGACAATGTTGAACTTTTCCTGAGTCTTGTGCTCCCTGGAAGTTGCAACAATTACAAAATCCCTCACCCCACCACCCCACTCCTTTGTGTCCCAGGAGGCTCACTACAGAGGACCACACTGCCCTTGCATATTCCAAGACAGACTCATCTCCATCCTTGCTCATGACTCCCATAGGACTCGCAGATGGCTCCCTTAGTAACCTGCTTGCATAAAACCCTTGGTCCCCTTCCTTTTCTTTGAGGAAGTTCTTATTAACGATCATTCTCCTTATAGTAGCCTGAATAAAATCATATATTTAATTGTCTGGTGCATGGTATCTTTCCTCTCATTTTTATAGCTGAGTCTTCTCACTTTTTTCCTCTCCAAACCTTGGCTTCCTCATCTTATAAAGACTATTATTTCCACCTCTTAAGTGGTGTGAGAATTAAATGAGATAATGATGGGAAAGAACCAACTTAGGCTAATACTAAGTACTCAATAAGTATTATTCTCTCTCCTTAGAGGAAAACAACCTTCATGCAATAGGTGATGGGAGTGGGAACTAGTTTAAAGAGAAGGGATACGCTCACGCCTGTAATCCCAGCACTTTGGGAGGCCGAGGTGGGTGTATCACGAGGTCAGGAGATTGAGACCATCCTGGTGAACACGGTGAAACCCCGTCTCTACTGAAAATACAAAAAAATTAGCCGGGCGTGGTGGCGGGCGCCTGTAGTCCCAGCTTCTAGGGAGGCTGAGGCAGGAGAATGGCGTTAACTCGGGAGGTGGCGGAGCTTGCAGTGAGCGGAGATCGCGCCACTGCACTCCAGGCTGGGCGACAGAGCCAGACTCTCTCAAACAAAACAAAACAAAGCAAAAAACCGGAGAAGGGATACATCAGTGTAACTTTGTCTCCAAAAACAGGAAAACAATTGAGAGCAGGTGCCCTGACACTGAAGTAAACAGCACAGGGCAGGATGGTCATTTTATATGGAGCAGAAAACTATGTCTCCTATGCACCCCTTGCTTTCCTGTGGGGAGGTCCTGGAGACTCTCTGGCAGGTGAGAGTGCCAAATGTATTGACTCTGTTCAGATCTCGGGTCAGAACTACACAGGCCTGGGGTCAGGTTAAAAGTGAAATTTCTCACAGTGCTATACAACGTTTTCCATAATTCTCCAGCTCTTTCTGAGGCCTCCTCCAGGGCGACTGGCAGGAACTGTGTTTCTAAACATACTTCAAAATCACTGGAAAAATGAAAAGCTAAAGAAACGATGAACACTACAAGGAAGTTTACAAGTGAAAGAACAAAGTCACCACTTGACAATTCAATTGGAAACTGAAATTGCAGCAGTTAGCATTCATGAAATACTAGTTTTAGATACACAAATTCTAAGTAATCAGAAAAACATTTGCTCCTGAAAAGTGATCGCTGTGGTGCTTTGCATTAAGCTGTAATCACCCTGAATGTAAAATGAGCAAATTCTCAAGACCTGGAGATTTTAACCTCTGAGAAAGTAAGACTGTGTTGGGGGACTTTGACAAAATTTGGCTAGCCAGTTTGCTGCTTTCTCTAACCTACCACTCTGTATTCTTCTGTGATGTGTATTTTTTTTTCATATTTGCAATTCTTTCCTCCCTGCCATCATGTTTTAAAATTTAATTCTGACCCCTATCAGGACCTAATTATTCAGAATGCACAGTAGGCACAGTGCCTAGGGCCCACAAAGCTTTCTTTTAAAATCAGAAGAAGAAGAAAATTGGTTAATGGGTACAAAAATACAGTTAAATAGAAGGAATTAGTTCCAGTGTTAACTAGCCTAGTAGGGTAACTATAGTTATCAATAATTTGTTGTATATTTCAAAAGAGCTAGAGGAGAAGATTTGGAATGTGCTAACACACAAAAGAAATGATAACTATTTAAGGTGATGGATATGCTGTTATCCTGATTTATCCTGATTTATCATTGATATCAAAGTTATCCTGATTTAATTATTATACATTGTATGAATGTATCAAAATATCACGTGTACCCCATAAATAAGTAAAATTATTAAGCATCAGTAAAAACACACAAAAATCTCAAAAGCAGCAAAAGAATTGTGACATCATGTACAGGGGAACAACAATTTAAAAAAAGAAGAAAATAAATGTTTAGGTCAAATAATATAATACATAATATTAATAATTAATCTTTATATGAACACATTAAATATAATTTAAGATATTTTCTATGGAGGAAGCAGCCCGTGAAAGACAATGGTCCTAGGGTCCAGGACCATCATAGTGCAGCCTTGAGTGGCCAGATTTGTTTGCAAGTGTTTTTAAACTCTTAGGGACACAGAAACTAAAGGGTTATACTTACTTTGTCCTTTGGTGAAGCCAGCCCAAGGCCAACTTCCTAGGCTACCAGCCTCTGGGTTTGGGACACCTGCCATTTAGAAACAGCGTCATGCACTTGTGGACTTCAGAAGGGTTTCTCTCTTGGCTACATGTGAGGGCTTTTGGCCCAGTAGCCTCATTCCAAGGCTATTGGAAACTGGCAACTTGCTGGTAGTGGTGACCCCTGGACACCCTGATTTAGATATTATAGAGAGACCAGAGTTATGACTGAACTATTCTACAAAACAAAAGTCAAGACACGCCCTCTGCCATGGGATTTTCCCCCTCTATTTCCACGGATATAAATTTTAAGATTTATGTAATACAAACCTTAAAAGACATTGAATCATATAATTAACTAAGGGCCCTATGACAATAATACAATGATACGAAAATTAATATCAAAACTGGCAAGTAGAGGCTATCTGGTAATCCAATGTTTGAATATTTATTACCTAAGTGGCCCAGAAGGTCTAGGACCCTGACACACAGTAGGTATCAATCTTCTTTCCTTGTGAGAGCAGTGCCAGATATTATACAGAGAGCCCTGTTTCTCTTCCCTATGTTTTTTCAAGGACCACATTTACCCTTTCCCAATAACAATGACTCCCATTTTTGGGTTCCTATTATGTGTCATACCCTTTTGATATATTCAAACTTGACTATCACAAAGACTCTGCAGGGTAGATATTAAAATTCTCATTCATACACCAGAAAAATTGGGTAATTTGTCAGTGACATGGAACCAGAAGTGCTGCAGCAAATTCTAATTCTGCTCACCTGACTGGAAGGGCCTTGGATCCCAGATGTTTACCGGTAGCTGCAAATCACTGGGATATTCTGAATTCATAATGGAAATGAGCTTTCCAGAGAGAGGAGGTATGAGTGTTGACTGTGGTTCTCCTGCTGTCCCCTCACTGAGAAGGCCGATCAAAGCCCTCTCCTTTACAAATGGCTCCCTCAGGCAACTTTCTTCTCAGGTCAAGTCCATCCTAGCCTCCAACGTTTGGTTCCTATGACTTTCTTGCCTCAAGTGCCCTTCCCAGGCCTCTCTCTTTAGCTTCTGAGTCCAGCTCAAATGCCCACCACTTCCCAGATAGTCTTCCATGATGACCCCAGCCCACACTGGCTTTTCCCTTTTCCAAATCCTTGTTATACTTTTGGCAGAGGAAGACTATGCTTTGTATCATGCAGGAAGGAAGATCAAATCCATGTCATCTGAGGTTCCAGTTTTCAGATGCAGATTCACACTGACAGTGAAATCCAAACAAATTTCTGATCATCATTCTCCCATTTTTGACACCTGGACTGAAGCCAGGTTTCCATCCCTGAGGGGGCCTATGGATATTTATCAGCCGATATTCCCAGCATCCTGAGAAACAATGCAACTATTCTCAGAGATCTTGTTTCCTTTTTTCTCTCTAGGTTTCAAGGACATAGAAGAGCTCCTTTTAAAAACGATGTTGCAGCCTGGAGGAGGAAGGTGGTACACTTGGTACAGGCTGGTTTGTCCCCTGAACTTCTCCTAGAGACTATTCCTGGCATAGACTGAATGTAAGGAAACTGTCAGCCATCAAAAAAGGCAGTGAAGTCAATTAAAAATCAAGTGTAAACTCATGTCTTCTCTGGTTCTTCTCATGGATGCTATTTACATCTTACCACCTGGCTGTAAACTCCAAGTGGACAGGGATGGGCCCTACATTTGTTTGGTGTCACAGGCTGCTTCTCTTTCACTTGTCCATGTTCAATATGTGCTTAGTATTTTATTCAATGAATGGAAGGATGAAATTATTTTTATATTTTCTGTAGTACGAACTCAGGAGTACACCTTCTCCTAGGCCTGAAAAGCAGACAGGCAAAAAGTGGCTTAAGTAGTAAAACCTATTGCTAGTTGATCTAGTCGCGCTAATCCAGAGATGAGCACCCAGTGGAGGCTAAGAAGGTTGGCCACACGGCATTCCTTTGCACACCCTTGGATTGCTGCCTCCTTGAGCCCTCAAATCTCTGCTCAGCGATAATCGTACTCTCTTTATTGGAGCTGATGGCAGCTCTAAAAAAAAAATGGTTAACACTCCCGAAGATTAAATTCTCTCGCGAAGAAAAAATACTCTGGGTGCTAATAACGTGAAAAAAAAGCAGAGGACATTCTCAGAAATGTTCCCACCTGTTCCCAACCAGGCTGTCTGTTTTTATATGCTTTCAGCCCTCTCCTTCTGATCATTAGTGAGGTTATTAAGATGGACTGATCTCCTCCTGTTCAGGCCTGCATGGAGACTCTGCTACCTTGCAGTAATTTCTGTTCCATGGAGCCCCAAATAAGCTTAGGGCACATAGTAAATTAGATTTCAGGAGACAATGGATCTTAGAAGCAACAAAACCCAAATAAATGATATTTACTGCCCTTGAGAAAGGACACTGCATTCTTCCTCATATGTAGCTGTGCTTCCTTCAATCTATTTCAGGGTGGCTTAGTGCAGGGCGAGGGATAAAAAATGGGGTAGGCACCCTCCTATTTAAGGGTGGAGCAGCTTGCTGCACCATCTCTCAGTTACTGAGTTGGTAATTGGCTGGCCACAGGCCTCAGACTTCCCATTTTTCCTCATACCCTCCTGCTATTCTAGGTTACATTTCTTCATTTCTGTAGACCCTTGGCGTCAGTAATCAATGACATTGAATTACTCAGAACAGAATGGGCTTATTCAGTTAAAGACCCACAGAGCTGACCAACTGGCTCATTTGAAGCCTATACAGAACTAAGTTTTAAATCCTTAAGAATCAGAGAAATGGATCTTGAATTGTGGCAGTTGGGGAGGGGTATGGTGGGTAAACAGTTCTGAGCCAACCTGCTTAGAACTCAAATCCCACAGTCAGCTCTCATATAATTTTCCTTTTTTTAAATATTTAGTCATTTATTTTTGAGTAAATAATATATGAGCATAGTACAAAGGTAACAGTGTTCAAAAAGGCTGATGGTAAATGGCAGGACTGTCTCTCATTCTTTCACTTGCCACTTGGTTTATTTCTCCAAAGGCAATTGCTAGTATAAGGTTCTTGTGTATCCTGACAGTCATGTATGCTATGCATGTGCAAAAACATGTATATATGCTTCTTATTGCTTAAAAAACCAAATGTTGGAATTCTGAATGAATTCTTTTACACTCTTGGTCTTTTTAGTTTAACAATATATGTGTTGTGTCTTGGAAATTAGTTCATATCAATTCATATTGAGCCATCTCATTCTTTTTTAATGGTCATATGCAGTAGTATTCAATTGTAAGAATATATCATAATACTTTTAAAAAAGTTCTCATTGATAGCTCTTTACATAGCTTCCAAAGGATTGTTTTTACAAACAATGCTTTAATGAATAAGGTGTACATCATTGACGTGTGTGCTGTCATATACGTAGAATAAAGTACCAAAAGTAGAAATTGCTGAGTCAAAGGATCTATGTCTTTATAATTTTGATAAACATTGCCAAGTACTTTTAGTAGAGATTTTACCAATTTACATTACAACCAGCTATGCAAGAGGAATGTCTGTCTCTTTACATTGTTGCCAACATGTTTCCAAATATTTTGATCTTATATTGTTTAACTGATTTAAAAAGAGATAACATAGATTTAATTTTTATTTGTTTCATGAGTGAGGTCAAACATCCTTTTATTTTTAAGAGACACTTGTAATTCACTTTCTGTTTAAGTTCTTTGTTCTTTTTAAAAACTGGATTATTGACTTTTTGTGATTGTAGGAGCTCCATAGATATTGGCCTTCTAACTGTGATTTTAATTGGACTTTTATTTTTTAACCAGTTTGTCAATTGCTTCTGACTTTTTAAGTGATATTTTCCCCCAGTATTTACAAAAAATTATGTGGAATTTGTCAATCTTCTAAGAAATGTCTTCTTGCTTTTTTTCCCCCTTAGGAAAGCTCTTTCTACATCATTCTATCTTTTTAAAGTTTAGTTGATGGCTTGGATATCATATTTTCCTGAGAAAACCAACATGATTTTCTCCTTAGTTTTATTATTATTCTGTTCCAAATTATTACTTTCTGCTTTCATTTATAATGTTTTCTTTCTTGTGCTTTATAGTTTTATAGTTCTTTCTTTACCTTCTTGAGTCGCTTTATTTTTTTTCTTTCATATTTGTTAATGCAAGTTTATTTTCTTATTTGTTATTAAAATATTATATAAGCATAATTTTTTGTTTATTAATATACATTTTCTTCTGAACATGTCACATAGATTTTGACAACGCTTTGATCATTGTTATTTTGTTGGTAAAACATGCTTTCACTTTCCCTTTTTGAACTAAGCGTTGCATAAGAAAAAGACTTTTTATCTAATTTTGCTAATAGATTTCTAGTTTTATCATATTGTAATTAGAGGATGTTGACTATACTGTTCACATTTTGGAACATGTTGAGACTTTCTTTGGACCTAATAAATGGTCAACATTTTTAAGTATTTCCTGAGTTTCTTGGGATGTTGAAAAACTATAATCTCCATTTTCATGGAGTAGAGTTATGTTTTAGAATTATGTATTATATTTGAGTTTAACATTTGAAAGATAGATGATAGATAGATAGATAGATAGATAGATAGATAGATAGATAGTATTGGTCAGAGTTCCCCAGAGAAATAACCAATAGAATGTGTATACATAAAATATAGAGAGAAAGATTTACTTTAAATAATTGGCTCATGTGATTGTGGAGGGTGGGCTTGTAGGCTAGAGACCCAGAGAAGAGTTTCAGTTGAGTCCAAAGGCAGTCTGCTGGCAGAATTTCTTCTTGTCTAGAAGAGGTCAGTCTTTTTCTCTGTTAAGGCCTTCATCTGATCAGATAAGGCTCACCCTCATTATGGGTAAAGTCCACCAATTTAAATGTCAATCTCATCCGAAAAACACCTTCAAAGCAATCTTCAGAATAATGTTTGGCCAAATATCTGGTTGCCATGGCCCAGCCACATTATCACATAAAAATTAACCGTAACCACATTATGTTACATAAAGACATTATATATATAGTATATGTATATTTTTACTTGTAAATATTTTGTGCTAGTAATCATTTTTGTGTCTATAATTTTATATACTATACCAATCTTCTATTTCTACAGATAGTCTCTTGATTATCCTCATTAAGCAAAGAACATCAGCATACTTCTTTTTTCTCTCCTTCCTCTTCCTCTTCTACACCATTCAATTTCCATTTGCTATTTGATTTTTCTTAGTGTTTAACTTCCTATTTTTCCAATATATTTATATATCTATGGTTTGGTTTAGCAGCTTTGAATAGTGTATTTTTATAAGGAAATCAATACTTACATTATTTGCCACCATTCTTCCTCACTTACCCTCCTAAACTTCGTTAGTTATTTCTTATCTACATTGTAAAGATGCATAACATTTCCTTGTGTTCTGTAACTATAACATCCGCACCTGCTTTAGACTGTCTTAAAGTTGCGGATTCAATGCTCATTACTTTCCTTTTGCTGCAGTCTCCCTTAATTTCTTCTTTTTAAACAATTTTCTTTTTTGCAATTTAAACCAATTTATTATATAATGAGAGCTTGTTGGATCATAGAAACAAAGCTAAACACGATGTGCCATATCAGAGTATAACATTGAACATATAGGTTTAAGTATACATATCAACTACAGTGCAAGCAAAATTTAATCTGAAAATGCAAATGTTTCAGATTATTAAAGCCACATCTGTTTTTTAAAGCACAATTTAGACTTTTTATCAAAAAGCTATGTGTATGGCCTAGGTGCCGTGGCTCACGCCTGTGATTCCAGCACTTTGGGAGACCGAGGCGGACGAATTGCTTGAGACCAGATGTTTGAGACCAGCCTGGGCAACATGGCAAAGCCTTGTCTCTACAAAAATACAAAAATTAGCTGGGCATGGTGGTGCAGCTATTTGGGAGACTGAGGTGGAAGAGTCAACTGAGCCTATGACATCTAGGCTAGAGTGAGCCGTAATCACACCACTGCACTCCAGGCTGTGCAACAGTTTTCTTCTTCATCCTAGTGTCCCTTAAGTTCTTAATTGGATCATAAAAGATTTTCCTGCTGTCTTATTACGGATCACCTCTTATCCTCAAGGACTTTGGAAGCGCTTATAACTTAACTGTTTTTGTTGTTGTTGTTTGTTTGTTTTAATTCATTGCATTAGCCCAATTATCATTTAGCCTGCTCACCATTTAGCCAATTTTTTATTTTTTCTCTCTTTAGGTGACCCAATCTTTTTGTCTAGCTGGTAAAAAATTCTTCACTTTGAAGTCTAATAATTTTACTGGATTTTTTCTGCTATTGACCATGGAACAGTTTATCTTTCAATATGTACAGCCGAAATTTCTTTAATTACTACAAAGATTTATTTAATTATATTTTAAAATGATGTTTTGGTCCATTTATTTGAACTATATTCATTTGGGTCCCGTTATGCATATCTTTTCTTTTTTTCTTCTGATACAGAATCTTGCCCTGTCACCCAGGCAGATTGTGCAGTGGTGCCTTCTCAGCTCATTGCAACCTCTTCCTCCCGGGTTCAAGCGATTCTCCTGCCTCAACCTCCTGAGTAGCTAGGATTACAGGCATGCACCACCATGCCCCACTAATTTTTGTATTTTTAGTAGAGATGGGGTTTCACCAAGTTGGTCAGGCTGGTCTCGAACTCCTGACCTCATGATCCACCTGCCTTGGCCTCCCAAAGTGCTGGGATTACAGGCGTGAGCCACTGTGCTTGGCCTGATTCCATTTTTAAAAACTTCCACACTGTTTTGTTTGCTTTTTCGTAGTCCTTTGCTTCTTGTTATTTGTTATATTTTCAGCAGTTTCTTTGCATTTATAGTGCTTTCAATTTGCTTTTCAGTTTTTGATAGTTTTCACGTTTTTTGCCGCAGCTCATAGTTCAACTTCCATTGTGTTGCCACTTCTTCCCTGAAGACTTTAATCTCTGTCCTAAAGACTTGTTTTGAAGGAGATGGTTACTCCATTATTGTTATTAATTGATTGATTGATTGATTGATTGAGATGGAATTTCGCTCTTGTTGCCCAGGCTGGAGTGCAATGGTGCAATCCTGACTCACTGTGACCTCTGCCTCCTGAGTTCAAGCAATTCTGCCTCAGTCTCCTGAGTAGCTGGGATTACAGGCATGTGCCACCACGCCCAGCTAATTTTGTATTTTTAGTAGAGATGGGGTTTCACCATATTGGCCAGGCTGGTCTCAAACTCCTGACCTCAAGTGATCCACCCGCCTCGGCCTCCCAAAGTGCTGAGATTACGGACATGAGCCACCGCACCCGGCCCATTATTATTTTTAAATTGTGACATGGTTGTTAAAATTTTCATCTGCCCTGTTGCAACACTTTTCTTATGCGTGCATTTTTAAGCTGTTTTGCTTTTCCTGTTGCTTTTACCCTTTCTTCTTATAATGCCTTTATTGGTCTTATATTTATTCCTTTAAGTTAATAACCATGTTTGAATTAGGTGAATTGTTTCTGGGTAAGCTATGTGGAGGAAATTTGTGTCTGGGAGGTGCCAGAGCCCTGTGCCAGCCCAGCAGCAATCTTCCTTATGATGGGATTGTGTAAGCGTGTGTTCCTCTTGTCTTCATTCCTCCCCAGCCAAACTAGATTGGCACAGCAGAATATTCCCAATATAGAGTCTCTTTCTTTCTTCCTGTCATCCTGACAGACTGCTTCTTGCAAACATGGTTTGTTTGTGATTCTTTATTCAGCTCCACCTTCCTAACTTTTCAAGACTTCATACCAAAAAGGGTCAATAGAAAATTCTACTTGCGAACTGTGGCTTTGTACCTTGGGGTATGCTCATGTTTTGAGAACTCCTGTCTGCTAGATTTGTCTAATTTCTATAGCCATGAGCATCTTTTCTTGGCCCTTTATGCACCCCTATGAGATTTTTCTATTATTTGTGAACTTTTTATATTGAAGTTCAGGGTTACAGATGTATTCCATTTCATTAAACAGGCAGGAATTAATATTTCAAGGTTTCTTAAGAGGGGACCACCATCTCTGCCTCTGCATCAAAACAGAAGTCTGTTCTTCATACCATAGACTTGTATGAATTGGACTTCAGAAGGAGTGGCCCTAGTCAAACTCTGGGATCATCCCCAATTACCCTTGCCTTCTAACACTCATATCTGTGGTATCTCTCTTTTTGAGTGTGACAAGGCCTATGGTTTGCTTTCTACCAACAGAACATGCCAAAGGTGATGGGATGCTATTTTCAGGATTATGTGACATAAAGCTGTCAACTGTCATTTTGGAAGACCCTAGATGTATTTATGGAAGCTAGAAGTGATGTAGCGATGTGTCAAGGACCTGAGGATGACTTCTAGCTAAAAGTGATCTAGGAACTGAGGGTAGCCTCAGGCCAACAGTCAGTGAGAAAGTGAGACCTTCATTCTGATTTCTTGTAAGGATCTGAATCCTGCCAACAACCAAGTATACTTGGAAATGGGCCCAATCAAGCTTTCAGATGAGATCACAGCCCTGGAGTAAATCTTAACGGCAGCCTTGCAGAGACCCAGCCAGTCTGTATCTGGATTCCTGACCCACAGAAACTATGAGATAATAAATGAGTGTTGTTTTAGCTAATAGGTTTGTGGTGATATCATCATACATCAGTAGATAACTAATACATCATGTTAGGGCTATGTTGGAAACTGACTGTGGCCAGCAGTTCTATAGGTGTGGAAGGACACCACCATATCTGCCCTCATCAGGTTTATCTTTTAGTATTGAAGAATATGAAAATTTTGTAATTGAATAGATGTGTGTTCAAATACCAAGCCCAGCTTGTGTTAGGTTGTTGTCAGGTCAGTTAGGAACTATGTGGCCTGGGATGAGTTGCTTAATCTATCTGGACTTCAAATCCCTTACTTTAAAAATACAAGTGTTAAATTAACTCACATCCTAGGGTTAAGACAGAGGCCTACATGAGGTTAATAGAATGCTTTACATAGTCCTTGGCAGAAAGTAAATGTTCAATGAGAATCAGTCTTGCTGTTCAAGAAATGCTGTGAGGTGTTAGTTCCTGGTGACTGCAGACCCACCAGCAGATTCCAGGGTTTGATTTTTCTCAGGACTCTGGACTTGGAGTCAGAAGTCCTGTGTTTAGATCCTCAAGTTGTTCCATCTCTTGGAGTCTGTTTGCCTAACTCAAATTGATGGTGTTTGTACCTGTTTATATCATAAGGATCCAGGGAAATAGACTTATCTCAAATGTTTTGCTAGCATAAATAGGCTACCCAAATATACACATTGTTACTGTTAATAAAAATACTACATTATAAAATGGTAATTAAAATCTTGAAAGGGGCCTTTACAATGGATACCCATGGCATCTGTGGTTGCAAGCTTGGGCTCCAGAGCAGGATTGTCTGGGTTAAAACACCCCTCTGCCACTGATGGACTGTGAGGCTTTGGGAGGTTAGTTACCTATCTATGCCTCAGTTTCCTCAGCTGTAAAATGAGGGTGACAGTCACCACCCACTCCATAGGGTTGTTTTGAGCATCAAGTGTGATGATGGATTTGAGCAATATGAATCCTAAATCTTAGAAAAAATGTCTACATTGTAAGTGTTCAGTACATATGAACCAAAATCATTTTCTCTCATTCCTACTTTATCATTAGGAAGCAGAAGATGTCAGTCTTGGTTACTATTAAATTTCCTGCATGTCTACATTTTTGGTGGGAGAATGAAGTTCACTTTTTGGTCCAGTTTGGCCATCGGGCACTTCCTGTTTGTTTGTCTGCAAGGATTCCACAATAACTGATAAGGGGAGGTCTAATTTTGACCATATCAAGTACAATAAAGGATATCAAGAAACCACTTAAATTCAGTTTGATTTAGTCAGATTTCTTGAAGTAAATGATGACCAAGAAAGCAGTTAAAGTTGGTATGGGGAAGAAGTTACAAAGATAAATGCTCACTGAGTCTAAAAAGTAAACGTTCGTTGTCTTAGGACAAATGGTATAAATTTCCCCAAATATTTCTATTACATGAATGAAACCCTTTTACTGAAAGTGATTGGCTAACACATAATATTTTACTTCATTGAAAACAGGTTCCCTTTAGAAGATAATTTCCTGATTATACTCAGAGGCTCTGGAATCTGCTACTAGATTCAGAATTCAATTTTGAATGACTTAGGGAAATAAAACCTTCATAACTTTTCTCTCTAAATTATGAAAGCTCAAAGGCTGAACATCACCCTTAAAATAATTTATTATTCTATTATCTAATAGTCTATAACATATTTCAAAATTAATAATTTTTCAATAAATTTAACTATGTTAATTTTTAGAAGATTTTCTTTTATGAATTACCATTTCTTCTTTTGCTTTTCACGTAATTATAGTCAGGTCAGTTTACAACTAGAACAAAATCATAGAATATTAAAGCTATTAGACACCTACTGAAATATAATATCTCCTTGAACTCTACGATTGCCCTATGAGTTAGTTGTGATTTTTCTTATTTCTAAATGAGGAAGCCGAGTTTGGAAGAGTTTACCCAGCACCATGGCACTTGCAGAACCTAAATCCAGCTCTGTTCAAATTCTAAGCTTTTGTACTTTCTACCATAGATGCTACCCATGTACTATTAAAGAACACCGAGCAACACCCCACCTCACTGCATATCACAGATGAAAATAACTAAGGCGTGGGAGGTGAGGGGACCAAGTCAGGGTTCCACTGTGGGCTGGTGGTAGGACTGAGGCTTGCTCAGTGGCAGACGGATGTGGGTTGTCTTTCCTCTGTCATTTATCAGCAATATGAGTTTAGGTAATTTGCCTAATCACTTTGAGTTCTAAAATCAGAATAAGCTTACATCATAAGGGTTATGAGATTGGATGAGATTATTACACATAGAGTACTTAACACTATTGCTTGGCATGTGGTAAATGATAAATTAAAGGTAATTGTTTTCAGTAACTCTGATAGTAATAACAGGAAATAGAACTTAGGCCTTTCGCATTCTGATAAAACACTGTAATTTGTCGTCACTGTAGTCCAATTATAAAAGCATGCCAATTTTGTGGCTGGTATGCTTTGTCCTATCTATTTATTTGCTTATGCATTTACTTAAACAGATCAGCTTTGCTTTAGCTAGCATTAACTTACAGATAGTGTCACATAACACCATGGACTGTGCACTCATATATTGACATAGTTGGATGCTGTTATTTCTTGTCACTGGCCACTAATTCCTGGGCCTCTTGAGAAATTTGGAGCTGTGCTTTTGCTCTTTGAAACCCCCTGGGATCCCACTGTGCTGGTCCCTCTGACATGTCAGCTGTGGCAGGTCCAGGTTCATTACTGATTTCCCTGGGCTCTCTGGAAATCGGGCCCTGCTAATTTGCCTGCATCCCAGCTGCCCGAGCTCCACCCGCTTTCTGGCGGCTGCTCCCCACGGCTTTCTGATCATATTGCAGTAGCTCCTAATTGTTCACAGCTTCTTGTCTTTCTTTTTCTCTGTGAGTGAAGCTCAGTGTGTGGATCATTTTGTATTAATGTATTTTGTATTAATTGTTTATTTAATAGACCTTCCATTTGTCAATGGGCTTCCATCTGCCTGTTCTTTCCTTTTAGGCTGGGACAGGTATACAAAAAAAAAACCCTTATTTTTTTCTTAATCCCTTCTGTGTGTTTTGTTGTTGTTATTATTATTATTGTTTTTTCTCTCTCTCTATCCTTATCTGCCCCTTTAAGCTTTTACTGACACAGCAGATTCTTACCTTGCTCCTTCAATCTTTCTCTTTCTTTCTTTCTCTCGTTCGTTCATTCGTTCGTTCTTTCTTTCTCTCTCTCTCTCTCTTTCTTGGTTTTTTTTTTTTTTTTTTTTTTTGAGACAGAGTCTCGCTCTTTTGCCCAGGCTGGAGTACAGTGACACAATCTCGGCTCACTGCAACCTCTGCCTCCCGGGTTGACACCGTTCTCCTGCCTCAGCCTCCCAAGTAGCTGGGACTACAGGCGTGTCCCACCACGCCTGGCTAATTTTTTTGTATTTTTAGTAGATCCAGGGTTTCAACGTGTTAGCCAGGATGGTCTTGATCTCCTGACCTCATGATCCGCCTGCCTTGGCCTCCCAAAGTGCTGGGATTACAGGTGTGAGCCACTGTACCCAGCCACTTCCTTCAATTTTTCTAAGTACAAATGATTGTTTAATGCCTTGATGTCAGGTACTTTGTTTGTAAAGCCACATCAGTCTTTCCCTGTTCCTCTCAAGCTCTTGTTTCCCTGCATCTGATGATAACTTTAAAAGAACTCTCTTGTTTGTCCCTGAATGAATGCCTTAAATGACAGAATCAGGAAAGATATCTATGCTATATCTATATCAATGTATGTTTATATATCTACATTTCTATCAACATCTACATGAAACTTTGATTGACGTGGAGTATGGCAGCCTGGGAGCAGACTGTGAACATGGTGATTACGCAGAAAACAGGATGCCTGTTTCTATATAGCTGTAGAGCAGCTCTAACTGTAACCCAACTCCCCAGGTGGTAGCAGGAATATAAGGCTGACATTCTCGATCTGGTTCTCACCAGGTTGTATAATATTGCACATAAACCACTAGGATTTCAAAACATGGTAGAGTTCAAGAACTTATCGTCCCGAAATGCCCCTTCTGTCTCTGCCAAGAAAGTTCCACTCGCCTATAAAGGCCCTTTTCCATTTGAAGTCTCATCTCTCCATGGAATCTTCGCTGATGGTGTCTGAGAGCTACAATTACATTTATTGTTTGACTCTCAGATTTTGGCATTGGTTCAGATTGTTTTGCATCCTACTGTGTATTCCTTTCTAGGGTGTTTCTTTTTATGCCTAACTGTTTAATATGTGTAGCTTTTCACTCCTAATAAATGCTATAAAATTGTTTAAAGGTAGGACTACTAATGTTTAGGCACCTTCACCCTTTGATTTTCATCTACTACCAGATGATTTAGCGTATGTCAGAATGCCCTGGGGACTTGCATTAAAAAGACTCCTGGGTCTTTCTGTACCCCAGTTGAATCAGAAACCTCAGATATGGGGACCCAAAATTTATTTAAGTGAACTCTTGGGGTTTATGATATCAACAAAAGGGTGCTAACAATTACTTTTGGAGATGCCTCTAAAACTGCTTTCATATTTCTCTTCCTTCCTAGTCTCACTATCGTCTCACTAAGCCAGGCTCATATCATCCAAAATACATGTGGCATACATACATACACACACACACACACACACACCCCTCTTCATTTTTTAAATTTGATCTTGGAATTCCTAACAAACATGAACTAGTGCTTTCTATGTGTCAGACACAGTGATAGATGTAGAGATGAATAAATAATGATCTTTGTCCTTGAGGAGTTTACAATGCAGAGAGGAAGGCGTACATATACATACCACAATTATAGGGCAAGGCCATGGACAAAAACATGGTTGCCTCGATTGTGCTTGGAACACAAGTATCATAGCTTAAGTACTATTTGTCCATCTCATCCTGGGAATGGGAGGTTTGAAGTTAGCCTTCAATTTCAGTGGTGGAGGAGCTGCATCTCCACAAAAAGAAAACAAAGGGGCCGGGCACAGTGGCTCAGACATCTAATCCCAGCACTTTGGGAGGCTGAGGTGGGCGGATCACTAGGTCAGGAGATGGAGACCATCCTGGCTAACACTGAAACCCCTTTTCTACTAAAAATGCAAAAAAAAAAAAATTAGCCGGGAGTGGTGGCACATGCCTGTAGTCCCAGCTACTCGGGAGGCTGAGATAGGAGAATGGCGTGAACCCAGGAGGCGGAGCCTGCAGTGAGCCGGAGATTGCACCACTGCACTCCAGCCTGGGCGACAGATCGAGACTCCATCTAACAAAACAAAAAACAAAAACAAAACAAAAAACAACAACAAACAAACAAGGACATTGACAGTTGGTTATTTCACACTGGACCAGCACTTTCTGCGTGACTCAGATCTGAGAGCATCAGCATCTGGGGCCAGTTAGCTAAGCGCATGACTGGGAGGGAATTGCCCGCAGGTCCACTGAACACCTGGGCCTGGAGCAGACTGTCAAAACTTGTGCTCTTTGGTCTCAAGAGTAAATTCCTGGTATAGTGACACCACTGATTCGTGACAATCTGTGATACATAGAAGGTTGGCAAATTCTACTGACCCTGTCAGAATTCTCATTTCTTGAAACACAGTCTGTCATTTCAGAATATCTAACACTTCAAAACAGCTTATTGTGGTGGTGCCATGGCAACAAAAAAAGGCTTTTCCCCATTTGTACCAAACAAGAGCTAAAGGTGTTTGAAGAGCAAATAGAAGCAGTCTGTAGTTCAGTATGGGGAGACTTTTAAAGAAATTGGCAGGAGTAATTTGTGCACCAACAAATTGACAGAATTGATTTCCCTCCTCTGTCTCTTGTGCTTGTGAGCCTGGGTCTCTGGTGGCTGGCTTTTCTGAACCATCTTTTCTCAATTTTTTATCAGATGAACACTCTTTTCTGGTGATGTGGGGGAATATTTATGCTAATGTATTGACTATGAGTAACATTTTGGAGAGCAAACGGCTACTTAGTCTCTGGGACACTTTGTCTAAGTCATACCTATCACATCTGCAGGCTGCTGTCTCCTCTGTAAGATGAGGGCTGTAGATGAGCTCAGTGTTTTCCAAACCTGGTTGGATATTAGAACAGTCTGAGAAGCATGTTAAAAATATAAGTTCCAGGCCAGGTGTGGTAGCTCACGCCTGTAATCCCAGCACTTTGGGGGGTCAAGGTGGACAGATCATGAGGTCAGGAGATTGAGACCATCCTGGCTAACACGGTGAAACCACATCTCTACTAAAAATACAAAAAATTAGCCAGGCGTGGTGGTGGGCGCCTGTAGTCCCAGCTACTCAGGAGGCTGAGGCAGGAGAATGGCGGGAACCAGGGAGGCGGAGGTTGCAGTGAGCCAAGATAGCGCCACTGCACTCCAGCCTGGGTGACAAAGGAGACTCCATCTCAAAAATGAATAAATAAATAAAAATAAAAATAAAATACAAGTTCTAGAGACCCAGCCAGTCTTACTGATAAAAAATCTTCTGAGGAAGGAGGCCAGGAAATGGTCTTTCTAATTTGCGCCCTGGTAGTTTCAATGCAGGCAGGCCTCTCCCTAGCACCTAAAACTATTGGTCCAAATGCTCCACAAAGACCTTCTAGCTTTGCATTCTATGCTTTAATGATTCTACAGTCAGGCCGCACCCAATTACCCCTTCCTTGTTGCTAACTTCCCCTCCTTACCTTATATACAAAGAACCTGTCAGCCTCTTTTCTTTGGTGACTCCTTTGGGCACTGGGAGGCATAAGAGTTTTGTTGACATTCAGCAAATTAGTACTTTGCTTAGTGAATGCAGGTCGCTCATCAGCACTGCTATCAGATTGCTAAGTAATGGTGACTCTGTCCAGATAACATGCTACCTTTGTGCAGAACTTAAAGTTTCTTTTCAGGCACTGCACACACTTTCACATAGGACTGGAATTGTCAGCCATTTCTGTCCATCTAGCTCTGTGGGTTGGAATCTACCAAGGAGACAAAGACCGGGATAATGTTGACCTAGGGATTCCACAGTAAAAAATCAGACAAGGGCTTGGAAGAATCTTTCTGTCTATAAATCATCCAGTCCAGTGCTTCATGCTGAGTACAGCACTCTCCCACTCATCCAGGAGAGTAAGATTCATGCCAGGTGAGAAAAAACAGCTGGCTGATTTCCTTTCTGAAAGATGGAAGGGATATAAACAAACAAAAACAAAAAACTACCCTTGAATTGGTAAATTTTGGATCATTGTTCCAGTCTGATCTGTTCCATTCCCAAAGCTAACAATGCTAGTGGAAGGTATACTTACAAAGTGACGCCTGGTTAAAAATCAATGAAAAGGAAGCTTGCTTTGGCAGAAGGGAGTCTCCTTATTGAATGTTTGTGAATGTGTTACTGATGGAGACTTGGTAAATACCTAAATTCAATCAAGGTGAACAGAGTTTATTCAGGAGATGGGCAGGTTTCCACAAAGAGCTAGAATCAAATCAAGAATGAGTGAAGGGTGTGGTTTGTATGACGTATCACAAAGAGAGTAGGGCAGAAAGCGTTTATCCAGTTCTTCGATGAACTGCATGGAGGGATTCTAACTGACAGACATGAGGACATGGACACTCAGAGGGGCACTGCAGAGTGAGCAGTGGCAGATGGGAAAACAATATTATGTTACAATACAAATTATATTGGCTTCATTATTACATTTGCTGACACCAACTGCATGTCAGGCCCTATAGATACTAAAGTGCTTTAACAGATTTTAAAATTTAATCTCTAAAATAACCCTATGTCGTAGGACTGTTTTCATCCACATTTTATTGACAAGAAAACCAGTGACCGGGAGTTTCCTAAGCTAGTCACTTAGCTGGCCCAAAGAGGATGCAGGATATGAAGGCAGGCTCACCTGTCTCCAGGGTCCTGGTCTTAGCCACTCTGCACTCCTGCCCCCTTCTCCTCATCATGTTTTTCCTTAGCTAGGATGAAATATGCCCAACTATCCAACCCTTAGTCACTGATTCTCTGTGTATCAGCATCCCTGGAAACCTAATATAAGGAAGGGAGGTGTTCTGAATGGTTGGCATGACTATTATAAATGCTACACTGGCATTTGATTTATATATTTTTATAAGTCTAGTTAGCATAAACTAATCTTCATGAGTCTGACTAATGGTGGGTGAACTGAAAAAACAAATCATGAAGATATTAGAGCTCAGTGTTTAAGAGTTTGGGCTCAAAATCTGGAGTAATCTGCATTTTATTCTTGGTTCCATTGCTTATTAGCCATAACTGGGCCTCAGTTTCCTCATCTGTAAAATAGAGATAACGATAGTACTGCTTTATAGGGCTGCCATGATGATTAAATGAAGTGGTGCTCAACTGTACTTAGCACAGTTCCAAGCTTGTGGTAGGTGCTCAAAACAGGTTACCTATTCATTATTGGACCTTTGAAGCTGGGGGTCAGGTCTTGGGGTATGGTTACCCTTGATGTATAGTGTAAGAGGCTGCCATTTGTTGAGGATCTGCGTCTGCTGTAAGCAATCCTTTTGGATGAAAGCTTTTTAGCATTAACATATGAAAATATCATTTAATCTTTTTTGAACTTGGCTACTTGCAAAATTTTTTGATTTTCACTTGTCCACATACCCCTTTTTGAAACTTTATTTTTCACATTTTAATTATGTATTAAAAAATATAAAATCATGCATACTTTTTATAATATTCAAAGAATACAAATGTATATAAAGCTAAATATGATGCCCTCACCTGTTCTACAGTTTAGTATGTAACCTTCTTAACTTTTTCTGTATGATCTATGTACATAATATATAATGTTTTATATTGTCTTTTGTTCTTTTCAAAGATGAGTTTGCATTATACACAGTGTCCCACAATTTGTTTTTTGTTTGTTTGTTTTTGTTTTTTCTCACTCAACAAATACTATGAATATTCTTCCACGCTGTAAAATGCTCATTTTTAGACATAGCCATATGGGATGTTAGAGTATCGTCTCCAAATTTTTCTATGGCAACAAATCTGGCAATGAATGTTCTTATCCATGGGCGTTTTTTTGTGAGAGTATTTTTATAGACTATTCTTAGAAGTAGAACTTCTGGGCCAAAGGAGTCAGTAATATTATTAACCATTCTCTTATTTTGGGGCAGCTAAGTTTAAAATACTTTACTCTTTCACTGAAAAGTCTGTAATGATAGCCTTTGGGTTTACTTTTCTTTTGAATTATTTTCTTAGAATTTATTAATAAATAACAATAGTTACCAAAGTAAAATATAATCATAGGACAGGAACTCATGACTTGTGGTTTCTCTCCCATATTCTCCTTCTGGACACGTAGTAGTCTATCTTACAGAAGAGAAAACTGAGTGTCTAAAGGACTGACCTATAGCACCCAAGTGGCAGACCTAGAATTTGAGCTCAGATCAATCTGCTTTCAAAACTGACACTTTTTGATGCATCTGACCAATGTGGCTGCCCCTAAACATTAAGTATGAGCTCATTTTGAGATTCTAGGGCTATGGAGGGTTCATTGTCAGTGGTGAGAGGAGACCATCATTAAGGCAAGGGAGGTAATATAGCAAGGTAAATACTGCAATGGGGAATCACAGGGTTTGTGTGGGCCATCAAACCTAGCTCATGGTGGGGGCAATCCCTTTCAAAACCTATTAAATGGCATTCATTGTCTCAGTGCATTGATTGGGGGTAGATAAGAGTTAGCCCATTTATAGATGGGAAAGATGAGGCAGGGGACAGTTTATAATGACCTTACCTCTGTACAAGCCTGATGAAAACCAAACGCTCTGCCAGGCTGTCTTCCATTGCGAAACACTGTTCTTTCTCCTACAGAATGATAATCTCTGGAAATATTATACTAAGAAGTGGGGCAACCATTCAGCATCAAGTCAATCTAGGAAAATCCCCAGGAGGCAAAGTCTTCCTGGTAAAAAGACCATTTCATAAGTGAGACTTCCTCTGGGAAAAGGAGCATGAAGTTACTTCATGCATCACTGGGCCAGTTCTCTGAGACTGTTGGTTGACTCTCAGCAAGGAGACACCCACAGGGAGGGGCAGACATAGGTGGACAAGTTCCTGAGCCTCTAGATACTCCATCTATATCCACGTGCAATTGTTCATGTTTTTCTCAGCACCTGCTGTTTATCAGGTGATGGGTCTACACTGGGAATCTAGTGATGATGAAGGTAGACCCAGATGTGGCCCTAAGGAATTCATGGTTCATTAAGGCAGCAGCCTGGAAGCCTTGAATCACCAGGCAGGGATATACATGTGGTCACAGGGTTTGTATAAAGAAATTGACTTTGAAGAATTAGTCTGAAGCCAGGCCCCTGAACAGGCTGACTTCTGTTTAGGGAGCACATTCTATTCTGCCCGGGAAGTGGGGAAATGGGGCATGTGAGCTAGCAAAAGTGCCTGGCCAGCATCGTGCTACCTGATGCAGTATAAAGTGGGTCAAACCTGGGCCATGCAGGACAGCCTTGTGATGACAAAGTCAATGCCCAGCAAACATAGTTATGAAAGGAGGGGATTCACAGCCGTGATCTGAAAGCATCTCTGCTCAGCCTAAAAGGGGGCTTCAGGCATAGCTCCACTCCTCGAGGAGCTCGTAGTTCCTAACCGTTCCTTCAAATAATGTAGGGGCATAGCGGACACCATCTTGCAAGCCACCATGAAGGGCTCACAATCAAGGCAGAGATGCTTCTGGAGTGGTGGATGAAGTTACCTGTGTTCTACTCCCTTGGCAGAGCAGGCATCAGGGTATAAGGCGCAAAGAGCTGACCTAGGAGTAGGTAGAGCTGGAAGGCACCACTGATATCTTCCCAGCCCCATGCAGAGTGTATTTGCATCAGACTTGTCTCTAGATTGGAGCAGCCCTTCCTGGCATGGGGAAATAATGCATCTCCAGCTCCTGGTGATGCCTTGTCTCGATCCTGGGAAGGTTGGATCCTGGCCAATTGTCCCTAGAAGCATTTTGAGTATCCACCTGTACTGAAATCCATCTCCCCAGGATAGTTTTCTACGAAAACCGAGTTCCTTCTGCCTATGTCTCTTCTTTCCCCAACCTGTAGTCATGAGGTATAGTGAAGCTTTCAAGGAATAGCCAGCCACTTGCAGGGCTGTTACAGAACGAGTCAGTGTGGTCACCCAGATATTCTATCCCTGAGAAGAGCACCCCAGGAATCAGACCCAGTTTTTTTCTCACTTCGGATGGAAATGCAGGTGTGTGTCCCACAGTGTGAGCATAGGAGCTGTGTAGCCATGAGGAATAGCCATGAGAAGGCCTTCTGAGTTCTTCCCTTCATGGAACCCATGATGGCTCTGTGGTGAGAGAGGCTTCTCCCCGAGATGACATACTGAAGGATGTGTGCAAGCCAACTACTCAATAAAACTGAGGAGTCCAATCAGGGAAGCAGAGCTATCAGGGAACAAAAAATTAATAAGAGGAATTGGTCCTTATGCAAATGTGGAAAAGCCTGAGGAAGTAAAGGTCTGAAAAAGAGATTTGGAAATTCAGAGAACTTATGTGGTTGGACAAGTCAGAGCTTGCAAAGACATCTGGATGTGAGGCATATCCTGCTAATGCAGTGGGACCGTGAAAAGTGGCTGATGTCTACGGAGGCTGTCTCTTCATAGCTACTCTCTCTGAGTTCACAGCCTGGGTTATTGGTCAGCAGGAAGGGACACTGGGAAAAAGAGATGGACAGAGGGCATGGGGAAGAGCAGGGACAAACTGGGATCCATCTATACCTCTGCATCCATCTCTCATTACCTCCATCCACAGTTCTCTTTAGAGCATAATGACTGACACTCCACTTTTGCCTTCCAAATCTTGGGCAAATTCTCTTTTGGCCACCTTTAAACTGGAACCATACAGCGATGAAGCTCTGAGAAAAGTAATTCCAGCTCAGCCATGTTGACAAAGTATGAAAACACAATAGACCATCAAAGACCTAGGCACTGCGCTTTTCATCGGATATGAATATGTAGATAACCAGGGGATCCTGGGGCAATAAAATGTGCCAAGTCCCAGAATCTAATAACATAATGGCACCTGCCAGGGTCTGTAAAAAGCTCAGCATGACTGGAGGATAGAGTGAAATATTAGGGATGGGGCAGATGAAGGCATGACAGAAGGAGTGTTGGTTGGGGCCAGATGATTTTGTGCTTTATATATTATAGTTAAAAGTTTAGCCTTTATCCCATGAGAAGAGTTTTAAGTGAAGAGGAAGAAAATGAGCACATTAGCAGTTTTAAAAGGTCATTCTAGTTTTAGTCTGTGAATGGTTCAGAGGGTGCAAACCTCGTGTCAGGGACAACAGGAGTCTGCTTCATGAAATGATGCCTAAGAGATTGAGAGAAGCCAACCGAGTGAAGGGATCTTAAGTATGGAGAAATGCTGGACTCTGAAGTTTGACTGGATATCAAACTGGGATAACTGAGTTGATGACAGTGCCATCAATAGAAGACAAAAGAAACTGGGAGAGGCTTGGAAATGAAGAGGATGATTTTGTTTAGGCTGTGCTGCTTACATTGTAGATATATGAATTGGAGTTCAGGGAGAAATACAAACTGAGTATATGGATTTCAGAGCATTAACATATGCCAGAATTAACTTTATGTTTTCATGAGTCCCTTAGAGAATATGAAGAAAGCTATTTTCATCAGAAAAAAAGTGTACAACCCACACAAACACACACATGCCACATTTTTTTTTCATGGGACACACAGAGCACTTGAGTTCATCTGTAGATACTTTAGGGATAACAGACTATGCCTAAATTATGGATAGAGTAAGAAAAGGAGATCAGAAAAGAACTTTGGGAAGCATAATACTTAATGAATGGATGGGGTAAAGAGCCTGTACAAATTGCTGAGAAGGAATGGCTCAAGGAGAAAGGGAAGCCAGTAAAGTGTAGACAAACGAAAGCCAAGGTAAAAAATTTAAAGAACGCATGGTGATATTATATAAAATATAGAAAAGTCAAGTAAGGGAAAGATGGGGGAAAAATCGATCCAATTTAGCAAAAAGTGAGAAATTTAAATGTAGAAGAATAGGGGCCACTAAAGAACAAATATACAGGAAATGAGGGGACAGTTAAGTAGATGTGAGAATGTGACAGGAAAGAAGGAGGAGGATATGAAGAAGTCTAACGGGCAGAGAAAAAAGAGCAGGAATTTGTGGGGAATTCTGGGACATTGTCTTCTGGATATTCCCTGCTTCTGTAAAGGAAGGGCTCAGGTCAGCTAATTGGAGGGCTTGCTGGCCATAAGTTTGACTTCCTGGGAGCTAGCACCAAACTGGACTAGAGTGAATTATGTGGTTCCTTCTGTCCCAAAGAAAGAAATATTTTTAACTCAGGAGGTACGTCAGTCCCGTCTGCCTCCTTTAAGCAGCCCAGTCCTGTCTGCATCTTGTGCTGGACTCTATGTAAAAGGGGCAGCTGATGAAACCTCCCCCACAGGAGAATGGAGCTCGGACTGGTCTCCTGATCCTTGTGTCACACATTACCATGCTGCTTTCTCAAGTCTCCAGGATGCCAGCACGGCTCTTCCCGTCTTTGCCTCCCATTTCAGATATGATGCTGAACCCTCTTGTTTACTCAGGAGTGACACTGACTTTCCCAAATCAGCAGCTCCCATAGCGAATCTCAGGGAACACCCTTGAGGGTGCAGCCCAGCCACAAGACCATTTTACCATGGGTCCTTTCATGGGAACATCTCGTGGGACAAAATTAAAACCTTGAGAAATTTGATTCAGCCTTGGATCAGATGAAAATAAAACACAGTTCACATTTTATGGAGAAGACTTGAGAAAAAATAATCTTGTTGACATAAATACTTAGGAACTTAAAGTGCTATGTTGGTTAATATCTTTATCGGCAATATAGAGAAAAGCAGGTCAGAGAATATTTACACCTCAGTGAGTGTGGAAACACCATGAACAAAAAGCACGGAGAGACACTTGCCAGAAGCCAGTGGGGCAAAGGTCTTATTTAGCTTTAATCATGTTATCATATTTATAACTCCTCTATTTAACTTTTGCTGATATGGAATAGGAGATTCTCCATGATATTCAATTACAAAGTTCTATTTTTCTGTTTCTTATTTTGAAGCAATTACAAATTATAACAAAAATAAAGAACATTTCCAACCTGAACCACCTGAAAAAAAAATTGTTAATCTAATACCCATCACCTCCAATTACCCCAGTGAGTATTTCCTACAAATGAGTATTCTCTTATAAAATCATAACTTGATCAACCAAATTGGGAAATTAACATTGATAAATCACCATCTAACCCTCAGATCCTCAGTTGCTCAACAACGTCACGTGTAGCAAAAGGCTGCTCCAGTTCAGAATCACACATTACATTTGGTTGTCATGTTTTTCAGCCTTCTGTCTAGAACAGTTCATAAACCTTCTCTTTACTTTCATCTCCTTACATTTTTGAAGAGAACAAGCCAGTTATTTTGTAGCATGACCCTCAATTCAGGTCTGACTAATGGTTCTTCATGCTTAGATCCAGGTTGTACATCTTTAGCAGGAATATCACAGAACTAATGCTGTGCTCCTCTTCCTGTGTCTTATTATCAGTGGCACATAATTTTGTTTGTTCCATTACTAATGAGTTATTTTAATCACTTGATTAAGGTAGTGTCTACCAGACCTCTCCACTGAGAGGTTGTTCTTCCCCTTTTTCACTTTACCATTTTGTCGGGAGGTATTATGAAACTATATAAATATCCCATTTCTCGTCAAACTTTAAGTTTATCTAATTATTTACTTATCTCTCTATGGTCTCATGGTAGCCTATGGTATCCAATCAGTTATAATCCATTATTATCATTATTTATTTTGATGATCAAATTGTCTTCAGTTTTTCCAGTGAAAATCTATTGAAGCAGAATTCTGTGTCTTTTGACATGTTTCCATCATTCTGGAATGCTTTCTTGCCTTCTGGCACAATAAATGCGTTAGTTAGCCTCACCTTTCACTTTCCTTGTCCCAGATCTGAAATCAGTCATTTTTCCAAAGGGGCCATGGTTTCTTTCAGTTGTGAGAATGGGATTTAGAAGCCATGATCTGGGTGCCAGGTATGTTCATTACAACTGGGGTGTCACTGCTCCCAGGCCCTTTCAGAGGACAGAACTGGGGTATACATGTATGTAAATATATAGATTTATTCACATGTTTACTTTTATATTTATTTATATAACTAATTCAATATATTAAAAGTCTGTGGTTCACATGAGTATCTCTAAGTCCAGTCCAACCCACTGAATTTATTGTGGTCTTTTTTCTTCTGGTATTTGTAATTTCCTTCTTCAATAATGAAAACCTGGCTCTCATTACCTCTGTATATCTACTTATTTGATCAACTCCCCTCCTTAAATCAGTTTTCCATCTCTGCTGCCACCTCTTTTCTTGTAAGGATGTCCTCTTCACCCCAACTTGGGTTCTGAAACTCTTGCCAGACTACCCCCTATTTAGAACTCTCTGTACCCTGCTGGATTGGAACCATCATACTGGTCTACCCCCATATGTGAATGCCCTCCTCAGCCTGCTTCAGATCTGACTCTTTCCACCTCTGCATGGAAGCCTTTCTTATCCTACTTAGGTCTGACTTCCCACGTTGGATTGCCCTTGTCCTCACCTTGCTTTGTGGGTTCTGCCTCCTTACCCTGGCCACCTCTCCCGGAGCTGAACACACTCCTCACCCATTTTGGGCCAGGATACCTCATGCTAGTCTACCTGCTCCATGGAGTCTGACATCATCTTGCTTTTGCTGACTCCCAATGTCCCAAGCATGAGTACCTTCCTTATTCTTTTTGGAAACTGACCCTTCCTACCAGATGCCTCTCTTCTGGGAGGTCATCCTGAAGAACACTGAATTAGGGCTCTCGTCCCCCAGCTGGCTACTCCCCCAATCACATGGACACCTTCCCCACACTGCCTTACCCATTGGGCAGGCCATCTCTCCTCAGGGGTGACCCCCTTACCCCTTAGATACTGACTCTTCACTGTAACTGTCCTTTTGCCCTTCTTGGAGATGACCTTCTCACCCCACCTGGGCTCTGATTCCCTATGCCATGCCCCTTTACCTGGACACCTTTATCAATGTTCTTGACTGACCTCTTACACCGGGTTACCTCCTGACAATCTATACCAAAACTCCTCCAGGTGTGGATGCCCTTGTCACTATTCTTGGTCTCTGACCTTGCATGCCAGGCTATACTTTTACATAGGTGCCCTCCTCATTCTTTTTGGCCTCTGATACCTCGTGTCAGGCTGTCCCCATACTTGAATGTCTTTCTCACCCTTCTTGGCCCTCAACACCTCATGCTGGTCCACTTGCCTTCAAGAACAGCCTGCTTGGGACCCCGAAGCCCACCCCAGATGCCCCTCCAGCATGGATGCCTACCTTGCTCTGCTCCTTTAATGTCACCCAGAGCATCAGTACTAAATTATGGGGGAAGGGAGGGAAAAGATGAAAAGAAAGGGAAAGAGTTAAAGGACGAGCAAGTACCAAGTTTTATCCACAATTTTTCTTTTGTTTGTTTAGCCACTAGAGATGTAACTTTTAACCATGAGATTTGTTACAGGTTATTATGAAACATGTTTATTATAGGAAATTGTATTTGTTCACTTATCACTTAATCAATTATAAATAAGTTAAATTGAAAACTGAATTTGTAACTTATAACCATATATGAACTCATCTACTCTGTTTTAATTAATAACTCATAACTATATATACCATGTAAGGTCTCTTGAGAGCCAGAAAACACCAGGCTATATGTCTCCTGGAAATCTTGCTTATATGTCCAGGAGATTCAGATCTAAAGCCTCATTCTGCATAGCCCAATGAAAGTAGATGATTCTTAGAGCATTACATTCTAAAATAAATTTCTTACTTAGAATTATACTTTTATGACTGTTCTCATGTAGCTCTAGAATTTTGGAAAATGTGCCTTAGAGGCCTGGGGAGGACATCTCATCTTCAAGCAGATTACTGGCTTTTTATCAATTTTATTTATCACGATTCTAGGTGAGTTTTCCTTCAAGGAGACGATTTTATGCAGCTTACTCCTTCCTAACATGCTCTCATTTTTTCAGCTTTAGCAGACATGTTTTAAACTTTAATTTGACTAAATTTCAGATTTTTCTGCATATTATAGTTTCTATAAGTAAAATAATTATGGCAAAGGAAGTGTACTGTGTTAGTTATTGCCATGAACATAGTGTGTAACAAATTGCCCCCAAATTTAGCTTAGAACAACAGTCATCTATTCTCATAAGTCTGCATGTTGGCTCATCTGGGCTGCACTTGGCTGGATGACTATGCCGGTTCTGATTGGTCTCACATGTCTAGAAATTAGCTGGGGCCAACTTTGCTCTGCCACATGTCTGTCATCTTCCTGTGACCAGCTGGCTGGTATGGAACAAGTTTGAGCCGACTCTTCTCTTGGCCTGGGAGAGAGGAAGCCTTATCTTGCAAGTGCTTTTCAAGTTTCTGTGAGCCTCATGTCTGATTGGGAGGACACTGAAAAGTAGCAGTGGATACAAGGAGGGAGAAAGAATTGGAGCCTCTAATTCAAACTACCACAGAGTGCCACAGAGCAATAGGAATGGAAAAAGGTACTGCCAGAGGTTAGCAATTCTATCTAGAATACTGACTGGTTTATATTGTTTTCAGTCATATATATTTTCTATTTTCTTTGAGCTAGTAAGAGCTCCCTTGGTGGTTAGTTCTTCTTCTTTCTGGAGGACTCTCACTCTTTGAGACAGCTCAGTTAATCAAATGGACATAAAGCAAATATTGAATGTATGGATGAATAAATGTTACCATGATGTCAGCCTTATTGGGCCCCCCTGTTAATTGTGAATCCCTCTTAGGGGTACTTAGGCTGCCACTGTCATGTACCTCCATAGGCTGAAGTTAGGAATTGACCTTACCCTAGGATCTCCATTTTCATTCTTACTCCCTGGATTCAAGGTAGTCTTAGGCACTGCCAAATTCAGATTCTTAAGTATTCTGAGACAACTGAGATTTTTGTTAAATTTTGAGTTTATAAATATCTCTCTCCCCCACCCCCCGTGTGTGTGTGTAGGCAATTGTTCCAGTTTTAAACGACTTGTTATGTTTCCAGAAAAGTTTTACTAATATTTTAAATTAACTTTTATAGGAAGTGATAGATCCATTCTGGTATATTGTCGTCATTGTCCATTAAAACAATGGTTAACATTTATTAAGCACTACTATGTGCTAGTTGTTCGATATACCTTAGCTCTGCTTCCCAAAACAATTATACTGGCTGGGCATTATTTAATATTCTCATTTGATAGGAGGAAGCTGAGATTTAGAAAAGTTAGGTAACTTACCCAAGGTCAAGCAATCCATAAATTGATAGATTTGGGCTACCAGTCTTGCCAACTCCTTAGGCTGCACTCTTTCCAGTATACTATATTGCCTTGATTTCCTAATCAAGTTGGTCTCATGGACACCCATCACCCAGCAACTGCACCAGCATCTTCTCTCAGAGAACACCATTGTGCTCATGACATACAATACATGCTCTGGTAAATAGTGGTTAATATAGGCAAAAACAAAACTTTTATTTTTTGCCTCCAATAAGTAAATGATTATTGTGATGAATCCTCCTTCATCTTTACTGAGGCAAGAGAAAGAAAAGGGGCTTATACCACTGAATAAAATGTTGAAGTCAGATATAAGAAAGAACTTCCTCTTGAGTTTGTTAAATACTATTATGAGATTCCCAGAGAGTTGGCAAATATTTTCACTCAGAAGAAGTATTGCAAACCTTCTTCACTTTCTCCTTCCCCTCCTCCTTCTACTTATTTTTATGAATTTTTTTTCCAAATAAAATCTCAAAAGTGATTCCATTCATCCATTCACTCGTTTAACAAATATTGATGCCTATTGTCCCCAACACTGTGTCAGGTTGAGGGCACAGTGGTGAGCAAGAGGCAAAACCCCATCATGACATTCTATTACAGGCTGCTGCTCTGGTTAAAAGTGTGGGAAACTCAGAGATGCCCTTACTTTGTCTTTCTCTTTACATCCCCGTTCCCAACCACCTCTGTGCAATAACAGCAATCTGCAATACATTGTGAAAATCATTGCTCTGTAGACGTTTAGAGGGAATTAGGATTATAGCTGTCTTCTCTAATTTCCACTTTCTCATCCCCAGCATCTTACCTTTGAGGAAGTTATGAAAAGTATACTTTTAAAATAAATGCACACAGGCGTCTGTGTTTGGGAGATTGTTTAGAACAGAGTTTTCTGGAAAAATGAGATGGACTGTTTTTTGAAGCCGTTCTCTGCCCTTGTTTCTTCGGCCTCCAGTTTTCATCAATCTGCTTTACCAACTCATCTTTGAGGCAGTGCTAGAGTTGTCTTCATAAAACTTTTGATGACTCCCTGTTGACCTTCTAATATAGTTCAATCTTTTAAACAGGCATTCAGGGGCCTCCTGAGCTGCCCTTGCCCCTTGCCAGTTTTCTAGTCTCATTTCCGACGCATCCGTCTGTGTATTCTGTAGACTCCTTCACTGATCACCTGCCTGGTCCCCAAACACATGTGATGTTCAATCCTCCTCACCTTTGTTAGGTCCAGAATGCCCGTTTCTTCCTCCACTAATCGAAACCTATGCAACCTTCAAGGCTCAGCTCATTTTCAGCTTCTCCCTGAGGCCTGCTCTTATCACTCTACCAGAATTAATTGCTTCCTCCTCCATGCTCCCACGGTCCTGTCTTGTACTTCTCTTTAGCACATTTTCTGTTCTGCTTCATCCAAACACAATATGTTTACATGTCTGTTTCCTGCAACGCCCTTGGATACTCCAGGATTGAGGTCATGGGTCCATGTCAGTTCATCACTGCATCTTTCAGTGCTTGACTCACAAAAGGAACTTCACAAAATCTGTCACGTGATTGAATTACATTCTTGTACTAGGGTTCTACAAGATCAGCTATGGCCAGTCAGAGAGGTGGTATTGGTTTAATTTTTATCTCTAAGCGGTAGCTAGAACTTGGTGTAAGACAGACCTGGGGTCAGATCCCATCTCTAAGTCTGTGAGCTATGGTGAGTCACTTAACTTCTTTTGCACTCAGTTTCCTCATCTAAAAGTGGGGATTAACACCTACTTCGATGAGTTATTATGAAGATTAAATGACATGATGTGTGCTTAGCAGAATGCCTGTTACATAGCAGTGAATAATAAGTAGTAAATATCATTAAAGCTTTATTTCTGGAAGAAACACTAGCCTACATTATTGAATCCCCACTAGGTACAAGGTGCCTGTCTCCACACTTCATGCACACCATCTCATTTAACTCTCACAAACACCCCTATGAGGAAGTTCTATTGTTACCACCTCTATGTTACAGGTGAAGACCCTGACACGTTAGTAGTTTCCTGGTGGCCCTGCAGCTAATAAGAAAACAGCTGGATGTGAACCTAGTCGTTAGACACTAGATCACATACTTGTAGCTATTATTGCCATTTGATGGATTTGAGAAGTTAAAAAAGAATATTCTGGTTTTAATGGAACAGTGGAATTAGATGATGAAATCATCCCTAACCAGGATCTGTCATTATGTCAGCCAGTCATGAAATAGGTGGGAACTTACCAATAGAATAATTTCTTCTGGTTGTGCAGAGATAAGTATCAGAGTGCAATCATTGCACTAAAGGATCTGTCAAGTTCTTAGCAGTGTCTATTCTTTCAAGAAGATTTCCTACCCTTTAGATTTTCAAATAATTTTCTGTATTTTTGCAGTTACAATATTTCAAGACAAAGTTGGCTTAACATTTTCCTCAAAACCTCTCCCCCAAAGATGGGAGGCAAGGTCAAATCAACTCTGATGACACGGTACCTTCAACATATATAGATTGCAATAATCAGATCTAAAATTTTATTTACTTCCCTGGGAGTTACCGTGTGATCAATTTCAAGATGAATAAAAACGATACCTCTTGCACCATTTAGGTCTTTTATTTGCCATCATAATAATTCCTGTGGTTTGTTATTTGACTCACACTGAGGCTAGCTTAATCTGAAGTATGCATATTCTACTGTGTTACTATAATTTAACCAAACATTATTTTGTATTATATTTTATTTTAAATAAATTCATTTCCTAGTAATTAAAACTTAGAAAACCCAAGTCTCTCCCCTCTTTGAAGCCTTAGAATTTGCATATATCCCACTTTAAAATTTTCTATTTAATTCTTTTCCTCTCAACCAGAAACTTTAGATGCATGGTGACTTTTCTGGTCAAAAAATTCTTGCCAAATCCAAGAGCTTTCCCCCTCCCTCCCTCCTGCCCCCCCTTCCTCCTTCACTCCCTTTCTTTCTCATTCTCCTCCTCTCTTTCCCTCCCTCCCTCCCTCCCTCCCTGCCTTCCTTCCTTCCTTCCTTCCTTCCTTCCTTCCTTCCTTCCTTCCTTCTTTCTTTCCTCACTTTCTTTCATAGCTTTATTGAGGTCTAATTTACATACCCCAAATTCACTTGTTTTAACTGCACAATTTAATTACCTAAAGTAAATTTACAGCATTGTGCAACTCACACAATAATCTAATTTTAGAATATTTCTGTCACCCCAAAAAAGAAACGATGTGCCCATGTATGGTCATTTTCCATTTTCACTGCCAGCCTCAGGCAATCACTAGTCTACTTTTTATCTCTACAGATTTCACTTTTCTGGAAATTTTATGTAAATGAAATCATACACATGTGGTTTATTGTGTAGTTTATTTATTATACTTCTATCACAAAACATAATGTTTTTGAAGTTCATCCATATTGTAGCATTTATCAGCCCTTTGTTCCTTTTCATTTCTGAATACTATTCCATTGCATGAATATATTACATTTTATTTATCCATTCATTAGATGATAGATACTAGGTTTTTTCTTTTTGCCTAATGTGAATAATGTTGTTACAAACTTTCACATATAAGTCTTTGTGTAGACATATATTTTTATATCTCTTGGAGGTTCCAGGAAGTGGAATTGTTGGGTATGTGACAAATTTTTGTTTAACATTTTAAGAAACTGCCAAAATATTTTACAAAGTGACTGCGATATTTTACATTCCCACCAGCAATGTATGTGGGTTGCAGGTAATCCACATCCTTGTCAACAGTTTTTGTCCTCATATGTTATTGAAATGTATATGGTGAGAAAACTGTGAAAAAATGGCGTCTAGATATAGTTCTAACTGCAATTCTATTAGGAGTAGAGTTGAGCATAAATTTATGTTTAAGGGCCATGTGTAAACTTTTTGTACATAAACCTCATGTGAACTCTTTTGTCCATTTTCTATCTAGTTTTTAGTCTTTGCTTTTTTCTTATCAATGTTTAATTATAAACTTTAAAAAATTAAAGTTGTGCTGTATTTCCCCCTTTATAAACACAGTATGTACTCACTAAAAAAATTTGAAAACAAAAATGGGACATGAAACTTCAAATTATGCATGGTGAGTCAACTGCATTTGTTTTAATCATTTCTGGAAAGTCTACCAAAATGATTGTGGAATGCTTTTTAAAAAGCATGAACCGGCTGGGCGCGGTGGCTCATGTCTGTAATCCCAGCACTTTGGGAGCCCGAAGCAGGCAGACCACGAGGTCAGGAGATCAAGACCATCCTGGCTAGCACGGTGAAACCCTATCTCTACTAAAAATACAAAAAACTAGCCAGGCTTGGTGGTGGGCACCTGTAGTCCCAGCTGCTCTGGAGGCTGAGGCAGGAGAATGGTGTGAACCCGGGAGGCAGAGCTTGTAGTGAGCTGAGATCGCGCCACTGCACTCCAGCCTGCACTCCAGCCTGGGCTACAGAACGACTCCGTCTCAAAAAAAAAAAAAAAAACAAAGAAAAAAGTGAACCTGGAAAGACAAAAAGAATAGAAATCAATAAGTTTTCAGAATTGGAAAGCAGATGAAAGAGGGCTCATAGACCAAGCAGAGTGGAGAAGTTTCACTCAATTGCCTTTAGAGAATATCCTGATGGAAAGGAGACCCATTCACCTAGCAGATATCTCAAGGTGGCCCAATGCAATAAAGGCAAGGCTGGAGTGCTGGAGAGGAGGAATGACTGAAAGACATTTTGTAGAGAGGTGAGACTTCCCCCAGACTCTCTTACGTATCTTGCACAGCCAAGTGACTACAAGTCTCCTCCCAATCTGCCTCTTCCCCCAGAAATGGGCCTTCCTAAGGAGGAGAGTGCTAAAAAGGGGAGGAATTGGTCTATGTATTGAATCATGAGATTCTCAGAGCTATTATTCCTCCCTCCCACAGTAGGTTGAGCCCTGCAGAATTGTCCTCTCGTTCCCTCTGTCCCCAGGCAGGAAATTGAAGAATTATTCTCTGGAGAAAAGACCTACAATACTGACATTTGGGGGTAGCCATTGACAAGCCTGCCTTACTTCTTGTTCACCCTGTTCTGAATCTTAACAGTTGACAATCACCTCTACCATAAAAGTATGAACATAAAATAAAGGATCATTCTTTATGTGAGGTAAGCTTTAGGTCTTTGTAAAAACTTTAAATATAAAAGAGGGAGCAAGAAAACAACTAAGAAAAAAAAAAAGGAAAAATAAACTCTTCTAGAGAATACAAATACTTCTCCAGGGAACAGAAAAATCTAAACAAACCAACAAAATTACAATATATCTTCTCAAAGGTAAAAAAGATGCCTTAATCACAAGTCAAATGCAGGATGCTATGATAAAAGAACAGAAAAGCAGTAAGAACTCCTAGAAATTAGAAATACTATAAAATAATGAACTCAGTGAAAGACCCTTGGAAATATCCCAGAAAAAAATTTTACGAAAATTAAAAAAAAAAATTCCAGAAAAAAAATTTTAAAATTTAAAAAAAATTAAAAAAAAAATTACTGGGCATGGTGGATCATGCCAGTAATCCCAGCTACTCCAGAGGCTGAGATGGAAGAATCACTTAAGGCCAGGAGTTCAAGATCAACCTCAGCAACCTAGCAAGAACTTCCTGCCACACAATCTACCCCCACTCCCCCGCCAAAAGGAAGAAAGAATTATAGAACATTAAAGAAATGGGCAATAGCAGAAAAAAATTATAATATTATAAGATCAATACCAAGTGTCTCATATCATCATAACAAGATTGCCAGAGGAGAAAGCTGAGAAAATGAAAGGAAATTATCCAAGGAAGACAGAAATATCCCAAAATTGAAAGGCATGCATCTCCAGTTTGAACAGGCCCGTCGAGTGTGATATAATGAATGGGGGAGTGAAGAGACATAACTTTGAAATTTTAGACCACTAGAGATAAAGAGAAGCTTCTGAAGAGAGGAAAAACATGGGGTTTCAAAGTTAAAGATGGTACTAGATTTCTTAATGGTAATATTGGACTCTGGAAAACATTGGAAGAAAGCCCTTCAGTAGCTTTCAATCAAGAATTCTGTATTTTGTCAAACTATTATCAAGATTGAAGGTAGAAGATATTTATATATATATATAACAACTCTAAATATTTATCTTCACACATGCTTTAAGAAGCTACTTTGGGATGCTTTTCAGTGAAAGAAGTCAGTAAAGGAAGAAAGGACACTGCTCGCTCATCAGTAAATTGTATATATATCATCATCATCATCATATAATCTCTCTCTACTTATTTAGATAATAATTTTAGCATAACTGTTTAGGGACAGTGGGTAGAAGAGATGGGTATATACGTGTGTTTGGATGATTTTAAAAACTAAATCTTTGACCAGGTGTGCTGGCTCACGCCTGTAATCCCAACACTTTGGGAGGCCATGGAGGGTGGATCACAAGGTCAAGAGATTGAGAATATCCTGGCCAACATGGTGAAACCCTGTCTCTACTAAAAATACAAAAATTAGCTGACTATGGTGGCGGGGACCTGTAGTCTGAGCTACTCAGGAGGCTGAGGTTGGAGAATCGCTTGAACCCGGGAGGTGGAGGCTGCAGGGAACCAAGTTTGTGCCACTGCACTCCAGCCTGGCGACGGAGTGAGACTTCATCTCAAAAACAAAACAAAACCCAAAAAACCAAAAAACTAAATCTCAATTACCAGGAAAAGAATGGAAGAGATACTGTCTAAACTCTATAACTCAAGACATAGCCATATAAGTGTATGATTTAAAAATACTCTCTAGAAGGAACAGCGTGAGAGTTCAAAGTGACTGATCTGGACAGTGGGATTCACAGGTGCTGGTGCTGGGGGAGAGGGAATTACTTTTAGACACATGCATTGCTTTGATAAAAATAAGTAATTTTAAAAGAAAAGTTTGGGAGCCAAGTATAAACTATGACAACAGAAACAATAATACAACAAAGAAAGCAGGAGGGAGAAAAATGACTGTTGTACTACCCAAAGATAAACAATACTCTATTTGGTTGGTTGGTTGATTTTTTTTAAGTCCCCTCCCCCCGCCGCCACCATGCACAGGCTTTTGTTTCTTGCCTTTACATAACCATGTTTATACAGTTGGCTCTTCTGCTTTTCTTTTCTTTTTTTAAGATGGAAGCTCACTCTGTCACCCAGGCTGGAGTACAGTGGCACGATCTCTCAGCTCACTGTAACCTCTGCCTCCTGCGTTCAAGCAATTCTTCTGCCTCAGTCTCCTGAGTACTGGGATTACAGGTGCCCGCCGCCACTCCTGGCTAAATTTTTTGCATTTTTTTTTAGTAGAGATGGGGTTTCACCATGTTGGTCAGGCTGGGCTCAAACTCCTGACCTCAGGTGAACCTCCTGCCTTGGCCTCCCAAAGTGCTGGGATTAGAGGCATGAACCATCTGAATAGATTACTATGCCGTGAGTAATTCTGCCTATTCTGCTTTTCTTAATCTAGTGTCATGGCATAGTATGCTCCCATGTTATCATGTCATGTTAAAATTAAAACATACTTTTCAATGGCTGCATGATGGCACATTGAATGACTATACTATAATTCACTTTTGTTCATTGTCGTTCATTCTTCTCTCTGCCTAAAGCTCTAACATTCTTGGTATCAATCCCAAATCTTAATTGGGCAACTCCTCTTTCCCCTCTCCAACCATATTATTCCAAAAGGGGGCGGAGCTGCTAATCATGATACCCCAGCCCTCTGGCCACAGTGCTAAGAATGTGGTCCACACCAGTTCAGCTGATGAGAGAACTTTTCTGAGGAGTTAGAAAACTCCCCAGGTGTTGGACAGCAAAGTTTGATGTGAGGATGTGAGCCTGGAGCAATGATGTGAGCCTGGACTCACCGGGACAGTCAGCCTGAAAGCACAAAGCACAGGGAGGCAGAGATGAGAGCCAACAGCTAGAAACAGAGGGAAGGGAGAGATACAAGAAAGAAAGGAACCTGACAGTATTCCACTCCCTGAACCTAGAGATCCCTGAGGCCACCCTTACTCTAGCCTTTTCCATAATTAGTTTATCAGCTGATAAATACTTCCTTTGTACTTTTTATAATTAGATAGGTAGAATTTGCTTCTATTATTTATAAATTAATAAGCCTTCACTAGTGTGACTTTTGGAATGGAACACAATACTCAAATTGTTCATAGCAGATATTTAATAAACACTTATCAAGCTGAGTTAAATGAACTTCCCTAGAGGCAGAATAGTACAGTGCAAAGAGCTTGCGCTTTAGAAACTGGCTGACCTGAGTTTGAATTATGGATCTATAAGACGTTTGGCATATTATTTCATAATTCAGAACCTTTATTCCTCCTCCTTTTTCATCCTCATCAGCATTATAATCTGTAACATTTGTTGACTTCTTTCTATGTGGCACATACTATGCTAAGTGCTTTGTATTTATGAGTAAAATAATTCTAACAGATAGGTCTTTTTTATTATTATATTGTTATGATCTTTGAAATGAGGATTCAATGAGGTAATCAATTTAAATCACTAAGCCCAAATAATGACTTTTTTCCTCCCACTTTTTCCTTTCTGAGTTAATCCTGCCTCTTACCACTTTGCCAGAATATAGAGTTATGGCTCCTTGACTTTTGGACAGATTAATCTGTTTGCTCTTTGCCGTCATAACTTGTTAACCTTTGTCTCTGTGCCTTTTTACCTGTCAGTTACTCACTATGAGATGTGCTTAATAATGGTACAAACAACATAGATGGAAAGACATATCCTGTTCTAAAACTAGAAGACTAGAAATCACAAAGAGGTCAATTCTTTTTAATTTACAAATTTAATTCAATTCTAGTAAAAGTAAAAACAAATACCCCCCTCCTTCTTTCTCTGGAATTGGACAAGTTGATTCTAAAATTCATATAGAAAAATGGATACACAAGAATAGCCAGAAGAATTCTGAAAATGAGAGCAGTGCAGAAGGCTTAGTCCCTCTAGGTAATAAGGCATATTACACAATCTCAATAAGTAGAAGAGAGGGATAATGATTCCTGAATAGGCAAACAGACCATAACACAGACTGGAAAGTTCAGAAATAGAACTGATTAACAAAGGAATTTAGTAGAATCATTGGTGAAGCTGGTATCAAAATCCAATGTTTGACAGCACACTCTCTTGGCAAGGCTGTGGGGAAGAAAATGGTACAAGCTCCAATTCCATGGAGGAAAATTTGATAATATTTGTTAAAATTACAAATGCATTTATCCCATTTCTGAGAATCTAACGCATAGATTTTGTTTGTTTATCTTGAAGTGTTTTTATTTTTCCTTAAATAGCAGCTTCCTGGGTAGCCCTGAGCTCATTTATTTTATTTTTTCCAACCCAATGAGGTTAGCAGAATCTCTTGATTGCTACTTTATTTTTTATTTTTTCTTACTTTCAATAATTTTGATGTTTTTCCAACTTTTTTGTTTATTTTATTTCTTTAGCAATAATTCATTTATAATTTCAATTTTTGTTTTAGATTTAGAAAATACATGCACAGGTTTGTTACTTGGATATATTGTGTGATGCTGAGGTTTGTAACCCGTTGACTTAAGTGCACACATACAAAATGGCAGGTTTGCAAAATCTATTTATTGCAATTCACAATAATAAGAAATCCAAGGGTCCATGAGTAGGGGACTGGATAAATAAACTGTGGTGTGAACATATATTAGAATACTATTCAGCTTTAAAAACACACAGAGAAAAGTTTCTCTAGTCACTTTTACAAAGAGAAAAAAATTAAAAACTCAAATGCAGAACAGTGTGTATAGTACCTTACCTCTGTGTAACAAAGAGAGTAATAAGAATATTTATATTGTGTTTGCCTGTATCTGCATAAAGAATCAGTGAAAAGCTACATAAATTGCTAAGAGTAATTACCTGTTCAGAAAGGAAGAATCTGCTAGAAGGGAAGAGAGATGAGAGCAAGACTTGTCAATATATACTTTATTACTTTTTTTTTTTTTTTTTTTTTAAGACCTGGCCCCAACTCTAACTGAGTCACTTGGTAGTTTTATAATCATGAACAGCATTATTTAAGTTTTCTTAGTTTTCTTGACTGTGACATGGGGCTACTAAAAGCTACCCTGCAGGGTCATTGTAAAATTAGAGATGATGGATATTCATTGACTGCATTGACTGCTCTGTTGCCCAGTCTTGCCCTGTTGCCCAGGCTGGAGCGCGGTGGTGCAATCTCAGCTCACTGCAAGCTCCGCCTCCTCGGTTCAAGCAATTCCCCTGCCTCAGCCTCCTGAGTATCTGGGATTACAAGTGCCTGCCACCATGCCCTGTTAATTTTTTTGTATTTTTAGTAGAGACAGGGTTTTACCATGTTGGCCAGGTTGGTCTCAAACGCCTGACCTCAGGTGATCTGCCCACCTTGGACTCCCAAAATGCTGGGATTACAGGCGTGAGCCACTGTGCCCTGCCTGATTTTTGTATTTTTAGTAGAGATGGGGTTTTACCATGTTGATCAGGTTGGTCTCGAACTCCTGACCTTAAGTGATCTGCCTGCTTCGACCCACCAAAGTGCTAGGATTATAGGCACTCCTGCATCAGGCTCCCGAGTAGCTGGGATTACAGGAATGCACCACCACACCCGGCTAATTTTTTGTATTTTTAGTAGAGGCAGGGTTTCATCACGTTTGCCAGGCTGATCTCGAACTCCTGACCTCAGGTGATCCACCGGCCTTGGCCTCCCAAAGTGTTGAAATTACAGGCGTAGGCCACCAGGCCTGGCTGGTTTGGCTTTTTGAATTATGGGTTTATATCAACCATTCCAATAGAAAAAAGTAAAGATTTAAAAATTCAAGCAGCAAGTACTTAGTGTATGTTAAGATACTGTGCTAAACCTGTAAATATATCATTTCATTTAATCCTCACAAGAAGCCTGTGAAGTTTTATTTTAATTTCAATTTTACAGATGACAGACAGAATAACTTAGATGGCTTAAGCAATTTGTTCATCTCTCTCTCAATCCACGCCCCTCATTTCTTTCTGCCCCAGCTCAATACTAACTTCCTGCCAGTCTTCACACAGGTTATTTCCATTCAACTTCAACAAGTTGTTTATTTGAATCTCTTCAGTAATTAAATACCTAGTTCACACCATATTCTTTTTAAAATAGCAAAAGCCTTAGGGCCTTCTGCCTGTACTTACTTCATCTCCCTGACCATACTGTAAAAACCATGTTGTGTATCATACACAATATCATTTTTGCCTCCTCTCTTTCAGTGCTTCCAGGTACACTGAATTACCACTTAGTAAATCTCAGGATGCAAAATAACTTTCACTCGTTTGGGTTCATGCAACTTACAGTCTATAATTACATTGAATCTCCCCAAAACTCTGTCAGGTAAGTTTTATTGACCTCATTTTACAGAAGAGGAAACTGACACGCAGAGGGACTCAGAAAGATTAACTACAAGTCATATCTAGGACTTCTGACAAAATAAGGCCTCTTTTTGTTACACTACAGCTACTTCTAGTTAATGTCATACAAGATATCTGGTTGAATCGTATTTATTCTAGGAAATGGTCTAGGTCAGTTATTCTAGAAATGAGGACATAGGGATAACTCAATTTATATTTAACATTTTAAGAAACTGCCAAAGTATTATACAAAGTGACTGCAACATTTTATATTTTCATCGGCAATGTATGTGGGATCCAGTTAATCCATATTCTTATCAACAGTTGTAACTATCTTATACATTGGTGAAATGTATATGGTAGTGACAAAATGGTGAAAAATGGCATTTAGGTATAGTTTTAATTGCAGTTCTCCTATTAGAAGTAAAGTTGAGCAACAAAATGTGGTCCTTAGATTAGCAGCATCAACATGAACTAGAGGCATGATAAAATACAGCGTCTCAGGTCTCATCTCAGACCTACGGAGTCAGAACTTGCATTAGAAGATCCACAGATGATTCCTATAACATTCACATTTGAGAATTTCTGGTCTAAGACCCTGTTCAGTGACAATTCTCTATGATTTTATGATCTATGTCTAGGAGAACCAACCAATGAGTTATTTATCATTCTCCCCTCATTTGTGCTGTCTCTGAGGAGCACCTATTGCCTTTCTTGAAAACATCTTCCAGGATATTTTGGTGCAGTGGAATGAGAAGTTTCTTCTGTTTGAAAAGATCCTTTTGAGATCGGCTATGAATACCTGCAAAGTGAGAGAAATGAAAAAAGTCTAAACGTCCCCATTTGGCTGTCAATGCATCTCGCGTTGCCTGGAGAGTTGCTCTCTGCCTAGCACTGACTGTATAGAGTGGGATATTTCTGCCCTGGGAGTTTCCAGCACCACAGTCAAATAGAACCCCAGACTGCTTTCCTGAGTGTGCTGAGGTTTCTGGCTAGCCTGGCTCAAATTCCTTGGGGGAGGAATCACCTTTGCCTGACATGTTATCTCTGTGACCACCAGTTTGTTCATGTTTATTTCAAATGCTATTGATGTTAGTCAACTTTATAGCATGTGTACTTTGTTGACATTTAAAAAAATACCTGTATATGTTTGCTCATTGGTTTTAATTTATGGCATGGGAGGAACATGTTTCAGATCACAAGAGCAGAATGAAATCATGAGATTATTCACCAGTTGGAAGTACCAGAAAAGGCTGTAATTGAACATAATAATTTTCAATATTTTCCTTAAAACTTGTGTAGGTATTTTATTCCTAAATTTTTATATTATTTTAGATATATGTAATATTTTGTCTAGTTTGAAAGAAGAGCATTTTGATTTTCAGACTATGGAAAATGCAGAGAAGTCTAAGGGGACATTAAAAAACCAAACCCTCTAAATTCAATACTTCACATTTTGTTCTGTCTCTTTTTACTCTTTTTTGCTGTAACAGGGATCTTTTTCCTGCAACTTCTAGTGTGGAAAGCTTGTTTTAAGATCTCTTGTTTCATTATGACAAGAAGGACAGTGATTGAGCTCCCTTGTGGAGAGGAGGAGGATGAGTCAGCCAAAGCGACATGGAAAGGACACAAATAGAAACACAACTGGACCACCTCCAGGGCAGCTGGGGCTTGCATGTTCCTATGACTCTAGGACTTCAGGAAGAGTTGCCTGAGCCCCAGAAAGTCCTATGGATCCATCTGCACTGGACTCCATATGCCCACATGTCCATATGCCCACATGTCAACCTCCACAGCTGCGAGGCTGAGATGCTGGAGCTCTCAGTGACCATCCTCCTGGCCTGAAAGCTATTTCTTCCATAGGGCTGAAGTTCCTCTTGCTATGTAAGGTCTATTTCTTGGCTCCAGCAGAGATAGAACCTGTTCTCTGTTCTCAGGATGGCAAATGGGCTCGTGGAAAGGACTTGGAGTTCAAAACCAGGCAGCCCTGGCCCTAACTCTAACTCAGTCACTAGGTAGTTTTATAATCATGAGCAGCATTATTTAAGTTCTCTTAGTTTTCTTGACTGTGACACGAGGCTACTAAAAGCTACCCTGCAGGGTCATTGTAAAAATTAGAGATGATGGATATTCATTGACTGTAGCTTAACAGGCACTCAATAAATGGTAGCCATTACTGTCATTGTCTGTTCTTTCAGTCATCTCTTTTCTAGGCTGACATCAACACACCTCTTAATTTTAGTTTCATTTCTCTTAGCCCATATCTGTTACGCAAATTTCCTCTGAAATTATAGAATTTCAAAACCCCATCAGCCTCCTCTTAGATTCCAAGTTCTCTCTCTTTCTCTAACATATATTTTCTTGTTGGTGGTAAAAAGATACAAAGGACGCATCAAATCCTGTAAAAAGATACAAAGGAAGAATCAAGGCCTGTGTCCTTTGGGAGTCTTTAATCTCATTGGGGAGACAAGACTTAGACACAAGACGCAATTAGAGAATAATAAAAAAGAGCGAGAGCACTCAAATGTGCTGAGTAGAATGTTCCATCCCTGTCTGCTTCCGAATTCCATTCCTGCTTTATTAAACAATATTGCAGTGCTGCTGACTCATGTGCAACTTCTAGACCCCTGAGACTGTAGTATTTCTCTGCCATAACTGCCTATAACCAGTGAGAATATTCTATTGTGTATAATATTTCTATAGCATATTACATTTGGGCAGTTTTCCTGATGTTCTTCATGGCACTTGTCCCACCAAAGTTCACTCTGTTTGTGTCTGATAATTTTTCTGTGCTGTCAACCTTGTAATATAATGCCTTAGCATCCTAACAGAGATACTTGGAGTAAGGCTCTTGAAATAGCTGTCCTTGCCTGCAGTGTCTGATACTTTCACATTTTCTCTCTGTACTTGCATTCGGACTCCTAGAGTAATGGAAAGTCAAGGGAGGGATAAATAGATGAACTTAAGCACGTCACTTCCCATCTCAGGGCCTCAGTTTCCTTGTAAGGGGAAAAGGGACTATGTGAGCACATCCAGTACAGATATGTTGTGATTCTACATATGGTCACTACTTTGATATCAGTGATGTCACCAATAATTAGTTCTGCCAATGAGGAACTGCTCTTCTGAGATGGGGCTCAGCACATCTCTCTCCTTAAAGGTGGGTCTGTCAGTGGGGTTGCAGCTTTTTTTTTTTCTGAAAATGGTGGCAGGACAACTCTGAGTCTTTCTCACCTCATGATGGGTCTGTAACACAGACCCACTAGACTATAGTAGGATCAGCTATAAGGCAACATAGAGAAAATGCTTAGCAGGAATAAATGTGAGATTCCTGGGTTTGCTAGAGATGGAAAGAGATAGTTTGCCATTTGCCAGCAATACCAAGTGAGAGCTCCCTGAGGCTATGTCCTGTGGAGGATATTTCAAAAGCAGCATGGGCTGTAGTGTCTGCCTTCATTGGCTTCATGGCTACCTTCATGGCTACATTTAGAGTAACTGGCAGGAAAAGGAAAAAGGGTAAGCAAATACACAGAAACGTGGCATAGGAACAATTCACATCTATGTTCACCTGAGGCATGCACATGAGCAGCAAATAGGATATTAGAACTGGAGGAGACTTTATAAGATCATTTCAAAATTCGTACTTTGCAGACAATGAAAATGAGGTGCAGAGGGTAAATGGCAGAGAGAAGGTCTGGGAGCTGGTTAATAGCAGACCTGGGTTCTCATCCTTCTGATCAGCTCAGGGTCATTCCCATCGCAATATTTTGCTTCTGCTGACATTATTGGATTTGGGTTTGTTAGTTAAGGTTACATGGGATGGCTGCATCAGGAAATTATTCTCAAGTGCAAGATGTGTGGTTCGTCTGGGAGGCACATATTTTAGATGTGTCTAGGTAGTTTTGTGACAACAGGAGGGTCTATAGAAAGTCTTGGTTACTAACATTGTATCTTGAACTTAGTAGGCATTCAGTAATAGTTATTTAAAATTTTTTGGATTTACTAAATACATAAAATAAAACTCTCATCATCTGTCTCAATTAATATTTGTTTTCTTTTTCTTTTTTTTAAGAGGCAAAATCTCACGTTGTTGCCCAGGCTGCAGTGCAGTGGCAGCATCATAGCTCACTGGCAGCCTTTAATCCCTGGGCTTAAGGGATCCTCTCACCTTAGCCTCCCAAGTAGCTGGGACTACAGGCACACACCACCATGCCAGGCGAATTTTTAAAAAATTATTTATAGTAGAGAGGGACCTCGTTTTGTTGCCCAGGCTGGTCTTGCTGTCCTGGGCTCAAGCAGTCCTCCTGCCTTGGCCTCCCAAAGTGCTGAGATTGCAGGCATGAGCTACCACACCCAGCCTGAATTAATATTTCTTGATTGAGGTAGAAGTAACTGAGTCATATTCATAAGTAGGTTTGCCTAATTATAGACAGTACCAGCTGGTGAGTATTTTGATAGAGTCAGATAAAAAGCCTCACACATAAATATCCAGTGTAGGTGGACAGGCCAGATATTAAGGTAGGAATGGCTGCCTCTGTCAACCTTGGGTGTCTCAGCAAATTCCCAGCCATCTAATGGAGTTTTAAAAATGTGAACATACTCATATAAAAGGTATTTAGACCCTGGAATAAGTGAGCTATTTTACCTGCCTGGTTGTTTTCTTCATTGATCTATTAATAGTGCTAAAATAAAATATCCTAGCTCTTCATTAAGCATTCATGATCAGACACCCACTTCTGACAGAAGTCTGCAGCTCCTAAGAAACCTTGGATGCATCTCTCCTAAAAAAATGACTTTTAGTAAAGAAATGATCTGGGCTTTCCAAAGGTGTTTTAGTTATACATATGATATTTCATTCTTCATTTAACCATTTATCAAATATATTTCAAGTACTTAATAATTATGTCTTATCCTATAGTTTCACATGCTTTTACATTGTCTCATTAGAACCTTACAACAGCCTTCTGAGCAGGGTAAATATAATGTGTCCAATTTTACAGAAACAATAGAGAAGCAGTGAATTTGGGATTCCAAGGAGGTGAAACATGGCCCTATTTTAGCTTAGGGTCTTTTGTGGCCACATTCTGGGTTTAAAGGGATAAACTATTTAGGGACTTCAGTGTTAGGCTAACAGAGATTAACTGACTTGCCCAAGGCCACACAACTATTAACTGGCAAATCCAGAATGCCATCCAAGACTTTGGACTCCAGTCAATTATTCTTTCCTACACACCAGTGGGTTTATTAAAACATAGATTGCTGGCTGTATTCCAGCGTGTTTGATGGGAAGGGGGGGAATTTGCATTTCAACAAGTTTCCAGGTAACACTGAAGCTGCTGGTCTGCAGACCACAAGCTGAGAACTACTTGTTGTTCAAAGTGTGGTCCCAGCAGGCATCACCCAAGAGCTCCTTAGAAAGGCAGATTCTCAGACCCACAGAATTAGATTCTGAATTTTAACAAGATCTCTGGATGATTTGTATGCAAATTAAAATTTGAGAAGCGTTGCTGTACACCACAGCTGTCAGTTTGCAGGGCACTGACAGAGACAGGAGAGAATAACCATAATAACCCTTTAATCGGGCACTTTCTATATGGCAGGCACCCCTCTAAGCACGTTAGGCATATTATCTCATTTAATCGTCACAACAACCTCGTGAGGGAGATACTAATATTATTGCTGTTTTAAAGCTGAGGAAATGCCAGAGAATAGAGAGGTCGGTAATCCAGTACAAGACAGATACGGGCTCTGAGGTTGGGCAGAGACCAACTCTGGTCCCAAACACCATGTTCTCATTCACTAGGCTGCAGCTTTGTAAGCTGTGGTCACCGTTCATACAGTCAGAGAGATAAGAAGGAAAGGCAGGCAAATAGGTATCAGGCAAGACAGAGGTCATAGCCTGAACATCGTGTCTGGGTCAAGGGAGTCTATTTGTGTTCCACACTGGGGACCTGGGTTTGGCTGGGCCTCTGCAGTGGCTTCTGATGAGGAAGACTTTGGTGAGTCCTGCTTAGTATCTCCACTGGGAAAACGGAAGTAATCTTAACAACAATTGATAAACAGAAAAGACACTGGCAGCTAGACTAAAGGGAGGGTACTGAGAATTGAAAATAGAAACCACAATTTTTCAAAGCAGATTATGCAAAACAGATAAACTGTATCAAATCAAAACCACAGTGTTAATCTGCAGCTAGGGAAGCTTTCAGTCTTTTAACAGCAGTCTGTTCAGATCCGTGAGCTCCAAGATAAGACCACAGACAACTGATCTAACCGTGACTCTGTACAGACCAAGGCATACTAAATACAAAGCCACAGACTGTTCCAGAAACCCCCAAGTTTATTCCTGCTAAGCCCACCCTATGACTAACTTCAGCTTCCAAGCCCTATATGAACCTTTTTCTGACTCTCCTCCTTTGGAGATGCCCCACAGCTCCCCATGCTCTATGGTCTCCCTTGCTGCAGCAAGTAAGAACCTAACTTTATTCCTACGGATGTATTCCCAGTGGTCTTTGGCTGACAGGCACTGACCCAATAACATTTTCCTGCCTATCCCATAGAGTTGTTATGAATATCACATGAAATGAAGCATGGAGAATGCTACATAAATGTGAGTTTCTAAATTTGTCATTGTAATTGTTTATGTGCTGTTTCACCTTCCACCTGCAAAAGTAATGAAGCCCTTAGTTAGAAGAGACCAGATCATATTTATCTTTGTGTCCTCAATGTCTAGAATAGTCCCTAATGCACAAGGTACTCAGTAACTGCTGGTTGAATGGAAAAAAACAAATAAATGAACAAATGAAAAGAAAATCATGCTCTAGTTCTCCTTTTCTCCAGTCCAGCCCTATGAGTGATCCAGACTTCCTCAAATGGGGTAAAGGAATTCCTAAGTGTTTAAATGTGAGCTTTACCTCCTGGGCAGACTGTCACTTGCACTTTGTAACAGTTACAGATAACCTTGTTTATCTCTTAAAAGTTTTTCTACCTGCAAGCTGGCTGGAATTGCTAGAGGGAATACTATTCCCTTTGCCCACAAAATCGATCCTGGAGCAATAACCGTGCAGTTGAACAGAGCACATTTTGTAGCCCATGGAGCTGGTGTGTATCAGCACATTAGCCAGTGCCTGTTGTAATCACACCTATGTTTAGCAGAATGACATACTTAGGTGCTTTTGTAATAGGCTTGCACCAAGCAGAAATCATGGCCCATGGAACACAGTGACTCCACTGAACATTCTAAAATACTTTTGGCACAGCGAGTTCCAGTGATGGCTGGAGTCTCTGGGGATGACTTTGATCAGTTAGAAGCTGCCAGAGAATTCTTCATACTCTGAAAGCACAGAAGCTGTCCAGTGCTGTGTCTTCCTTTCTCCCCTCCAGTTCTGGCAGTAGATGGCCCATTTTATCTTCCCCTCTCCCTTGAACCACTTTCTAGTTGTCATGATTTCTGACAGATGCACCTTGGGGGGTAGGCAGGCATTTACCCTGGTGTAGGAGGGATGTAAGTAGACATCATTAATGGAACAAGCAAAAGCAGTTATCTCAGGAAACACAGGCCCTACAAGTTGGAATGTAGGCCAATGCTTTCTGAAACCATATTCTCTGCTAAGACCTACCCTGCTGGATATTTTACAAGGGAAACAACTCCAGCAGTGTGTTCCCTTTCCAATGCCCTCTCCCTAGGACAGGAGTAAAGACAAAGAAACTGCTGTATGGGCTTCCCCTCTTACTTCCAGCCATCAGAGGTGCATTTGCCCCTGAATCAAAAATGGAATGTGTGTTCAATGGGTTCCAATGCCAGTGTGGAACTCCCCTAAGCAAGCCAAGAGACAGGGATTGTAGAGGCCTCTCACCAGGAATTTAATGGCTTCTATGCAATTCCCAGTTTCTTCTCCCTGCCCAGAACCTGCTCTCAGAATGGATAGGATAATGTTGACTTAGGTGAGTGGGCAAGAGTTTTTGGAAAGTAGTCCCTTCACGCTGAACATTGGTGTCTAATTGGAACCTTGAGTTTGGCTAGTTACATACCCATACATTTCCCATTTCCTTCTCTATTTCCCCTGATATTATTTGTGCACACATCTATTTTCCCCATTAGAATATAAGCATCTATTGAGTAGCATTCTCTTCTCTTCCCCTTGTCTAGCCTAGAGCTTAGTACAGTGCTTGATTTGAAACAAGTGCAAAATAGATACACACATTTGAAAGAAACATATATGTGGCCAAAGATCATGGGATTGTGGCAATTCCAATGGATTTAAGATTCGGTCTGAGCCTTACATTGGCATTTCAAGGGTTTTCTCTCACACCCTGGGAATAATAACACACTGTTTTTCTCCATGGAGATGGGATCCTGTGTCACTGGGAGAAAGAACGTGAGGGAAGCAGTTTGAGCAATTCTTTCTGAATGAAAGACCTGTAAACACTTTCAACTTGCTGTCACTCCCTAAAGTGGGCAGCCTCTGGGGCTCTTTGGGAACTCGTGTTAGCCCAGACCCACAATCCTGATCCCTTGCTTGCAGTCTCTTCTCAGACTCAGTTAGAAATTCCTTGGGCTCCCCTCTGGGAAGCTGCTAGGGCCTCTACACCTCCCAGGTGGTTAGTTTCCTGGTGGGTGGCATTTTGTTAGAATTTATACATTATCTATCCTTCAAAGACTTGTGGCTTACTTGGCTTTTGCTGTCTATTATTTCCCAAGTTTCCTGGGGTGGGTTAGGGAGTTGGTGGGAACTCCCTGACCGATTTTCTGGCTGTATTTGAGAATCCAAATATCCCAGGCAATTAGAGCAGGGGTGTAGGAAGGCAGTGCCTTAAGCAAGAACTGGCCAGACAGACATTAATACCTTGATGCCCTTTCAAAGCAAAGAAGTTAGTTCACATATCTGTTCACCATGTATTTGGTGGAGGTACGAAGGGATTTGCACGGACCCTGGAGCCAGATCACTCAAGTTCAAATCTCACCTCTACCATTTCTGGCTGTCATTTTGGGCATACTAACCTCCTGGCATTTCAGTTTCCACATCTCTAAAATGAGGATAACAGTAATAAGCACCTCTTATTATTTTGTGAAGATTAAGAGTCCATATAGGTGGCCGGGTGTGGTGGCTCACACCTATAACTCCAGCACTTTGCAAGGCAGAGGTAGGCCGTTCACTTGAGCCCAGGAGTTTAAGACCAGCCTGGGCAACATGGTGAAACCCTGTCTCTAAAATAAAAATACAAGAAATTAGCTGGGCATGTTGGCACGTGCCTGTAGTCCCAGGTACCCTGGAGGCTGAGGTGGGAGGACAACCTGAGCCTGGGGGTTGAGGCTGCAGTGAGCCACGATCTCACCACTGCACTACAGCCTGGGCAATAGAGTGAGACCCTGTCCCACCACCCCCGCCCCCGCAAAAAAAAAAAAAAAAAAAAAAAGAAGTCCATATATGTAAGATGCTTAGAAGAGTGCCTGACACATAGTGAGTTCTCATTATTAGCTATTGCTTTTGTCAAAATAGAACTAGTACAGATTTTCTTTGTGTTTAAAGCAGTTTTTTAAACTTTTTGTGAATATAACATAGACTTTAAACTAATTTTATGTTATAGTTTTTCTGTTATTTATGACTGGATTCTTTAATACATACTACTCATTAAGGACAGAGTTAATTTATGTGACATAGAAAGATTTTGCTTAAAAAACTTATTCTATTAATGTTTAATATGTGTTTCTCCGTTCTTGCTTCATGAAGGGAAAATGTTTCTTGCTTTCTTATTTATCTCTTCAGTGTTCTTTTGTCATGTTCTCAATTAGACAACTTTTGGGTGGCATATTAAAGGGTTCGGGGCTGAGTTAGTGGAGTGAAACAGTCTTTCCCTGTAAGCAGCACTTCAGCGCGTGTCAGTCATTAGTTCTCAGAGTTCCAGCAGAGTGGGGTCTGCTTCAGATGGCATCACTGACTGGCTTTGGGATGGGTGACTTGGCCTGGTACCAATTTTCATATTGGTGTAAGAAACTTCTCAGTGGACAGAGGTTGATGCTAAGAATGCTATTCTTTCCATTGGAAAGCATCATTTCCTTTGGTGGGAGGGGTCGCAGCCTGGGTCCATCTGTGTTGGAAGGGATACACATGAGGTTCCAGCCTTCAGCTTTATTCTTCTGATGCTTTAAAGTTTGTTGCCGATGATGCTCCAACCAGCTGCTCGTTGCCTTGACTGGGCTCCTCCCTGAGCCTATGCTGCTGAGAAATTCTGAGAAATTTGAAAGGATGAAAGTTGATGCCTGTAATCGCAGAGACTGGGGATGCTCAGGCAGGAGGATCACTTGAGCCCAAGAGTTTGAGGCTGCAGTAAGCTATGATTGTGCCGCTGCACTCCAGTCTGGGTGACAGAGCAAGATCCCGTCTCCGGAAAAAAAAAAAAAAAAAGAAGGAAGAAAGAAAGGAAGGGAAGGGAGGAGAGGGGGAGAGAAGGGAAAAGAAAAGAAGAAAGGAAAGAAGTAAACAAAGAAAGGAAAGAAGGAAGAAAGAAAGAAAGGAAGAAAGAAAGAAAGAAGAGA